>NC_136970.1:16261955-16271327 GCF_032717465.1 Coenobita brevimanus | reverse complement strand
TCCTTAAATTTATGAACTGTTTAGGCACACACTATTTCATTCGGTAGTGCATTCCACTGATCAATTGCCCTATTTGGGAAATTAAATTTCCTTACGTCTTTATCGCCTCTCTTTTTATGCAATTTTTTGCAGTGTCCTCTTGCTGATGCATCCCCAAACATTATGTAATCATTTATGTCTACTTTCTCCTTCCCTGATATGCATTTATATAGCATAATCATGTCTCCTATTTTCCTTCTCTCCTGTAGTGGAGATAGATTCAATTTTTCTAGTCTTTCTTCGTAGCTTAGATCCCTTAAGCTTGGTACCCATCTTGTAGCGGCCCTTTGAAGTTTTTCAATCTTATCTATGTGTTTTTTGAGATGAGGACTCCAGACTACTGATGTATACTCCATGGTTGGTCTGATGAATGATGTTATTATCTTTCTTAACATGTCTTCATTTATGTATGTGAATGCTATTCTCATATTTGCAAGCAGTATATACATGTTCCGTACCTTCTCACTGATGTGGTCAGCCGGAGATAGTCTGTTATTTATAATCACACCTAGGTCTTTCTCTTTTTTCTGATGTGTGTAGGGTTTTGCTTCCTAATTTATAATCCCAATCAGTTCTTTTTTTCCACTTTTACCAATCTTGATTACATGACACGTCCACATTGAGTTCCATTTGCCATGTATTGCTCCATTCATTAAGTTTATTTAATTCTTCTAGTAGCTCTTTACATGAGTCTGCATTACATATTCTCCTTTGTATTTTTGCATCATCAGCAAACATATTTAGTTAGATTTCATTTCCAATGTTACTGTCTATACCAGTTATATACACTAAAAACATGATTGGTGCCAGCACTGAGCTCTGTGGAACTCCGCTAGTCACTTCTCTCCATGATGAGTAATATCCCCTTAGTACTGTTCTCATTTCCCATTTTTTAAAGAAAATTTTGCATCCAACAATACAGTACAGTTTGCCTTGGATTCCTCCTTGATGGTACAGTTTCCATAAAAGTCTTTGGTGCGGTACTCTGTCAAATGCTTTCTTGAAATCTAAGTAGATACTGTCCACCCATCCTTCTCTTTTGTGTAATGTGTCTGTTACTCAGTCATAGTAGCTCAACAAAATAGTAACACATGATTTGCCCTTTCTGAAACCAAACTGTCTTTCCGTTATCATATTGTGTTCTTCTAGATGATTTAACCAAACTTTTCTTATAAGCTTTTCTAATACCTTGCTTACAACACTGGTTATTGATACTGGTCGGT
The DNA here is from genome assembly GCF_032717465.1 of Coenobita brevimanus. Taxonomy (NCBI): domain Eukaryota; kingdom Metazoa; phylum Arthropoda; class Malacostraca; order Decapoda; family Coenobitidae; genus Coenobita; species Coenobita brevimanus. Next base: position 16,270,065 of record NC_136970.1, on the reverse strand, counting down.
AGTTGAGTGGATTTTGTCTATTCACTTTCTTGAATAAGGGAACAATGTTTGCTTTCTTCCAAATATCAGGTAGTTTACCTTGTCCCAAGGATTCCTTGAAAATTAAAAATAATGGTTTACTTAACTCCTTTGCACAGTCATGTAGCACCCAACATGAAATTTCATCAGGACCATTTGCTTTTCCTTTGTCTAATTTATTTAGCTCCTCCTGTATTTCTTTGTCTGATATTTGTATATCTGGTAGTATGTGTGGGCATGCATGTTCTTTATGATCCCTCTCAAAATTATTTTCTTCTGTAAAAACTGATTGAAAATTCTTAGTGCTTCACAAATATCCTTCTCTTGTGTATAGGTGATCCCCTCATCTGTAATGGATTGTATTTTATCTTTTACTTTGGTTTTGCTTCGGATGTAGCTGTAAAATAGCTTCGGATGATCACTACTTTTATTCATGACGTCCTCCTCAAACTGTTTTTGGGCTTCACTCCTTATTCTTGTATAATCATTTTCTTGCCTATTTATAGTTGTTATACGCCCTTTCACTATTATTTCTTCTGCATCTGTTCCACAACAAATCTCTATTTTCTTTTGATTGCTTTTTTACATTCTGTATTAAACCATTTCTTTATATTTTTTCTACTTCTTTTTGCTATGGGATGTACTTCTGGACTCCTGTTTCAAAAAGTTTACAGAATTTTCTATATATAACATTTAAATCTTGTTCCTCTAAGCTCTTTTTCCCAATCTATTTCTAAGAAGTATTTCTTTAGGTCATGATAGTTGCCCTTTTTGTAGTTAAGTCTCTTTTTGTAACTTTCGTTACTGTTAACTACGTCATGTGAAATCCTGAAGTTGTAACTTAATACTGCATGGTCACTTTTGCCGAATGGAGGGTGATACGTTGTACTGTCAATATCATTTTCTTGCCTAGTACATATAAGATCTAGTACTGATGGTATGTCAAGTCCTCTTTTTCTTGTGCTTTCTTTTACATGTTGTGTTAGGAAAAACTCCTGCACAAGGTCCAGGAGCTTTAGTTCCCAACAGCTTTCCTGGCTTTATATATCTAGAGTATTCCAATTTATATTTGTATTGAAATCACCAGTTAGTATAATTCTTTCAGATTTCTCCTCCATTCTATGTAGTAATGCTCTTAAACTTTGAATTGATTTCTCTGCTAGGTGTTCATATTCTCCTTTTTCCCAAATGTTTGATCTGGGCAGCATGTTTAAATTTGCCACAATTACTTCCCTTCAGACATACCAATCTCTACTGCGATCAATTCTACCTGTGATGGTACATCTAGTTCTATTTTCTTGACTTGCAGATTTTTTTTGTTAATATTATAATTCCTCCTCGTTTTTTAAAGTTCCTATCTCTTCTCCATATATTGTATTCCCCTAGGTTTAGTGTATCATTTGATATCCTTGGTGTTAATTTTGTTTCAGTTAGGGAAAAAATATGTGGTTCCTTTTCTTTGATATAATCGTTCATCTCTAGTTATTTAGATACTATTCAATCTACATTTGAATACATTAACTTAATCATCTTGTTTACATAGTCGTCATGACTTGTGTCTACTACCTTTCTCCTTTTTATTCCCTCCTGTTTATGTACCACTTTCAAACCCGCAGTCCAATTACTTTGTAAAAAAAATGTGTTCTTCTCCTCCTCTGATCTTCCCTCATTCTTTGTTTTTGCCTCCTCCCTCTTCTTCTTTAGTAATCCAAGTTCCTCCTGAATTAGGCATCTCTTTATCCATACATTTTTGAAGTCCTCTTTTTCCATAAGTTTGTTTGCATTTTTAAGCATTTCCTCCACAGTGTTTACCGTCTGGAAGGTTACTTTCAGGGGCCTTGATTTATTTTTCTCGTATTTCCCTAGCCTTTTGTGTTCCTCTATATCTTGACTACAGATTTCCTGTGATACTTCCTTCAATATGTTCATTACATTTGCCATCTCCTTTTTGTCTCTCGAAATCTTGTTTCTTATTTCGTCCTCCTCTATACCAGTGATTACTATAGATTTGTTGATGTCTGCTGAATCTTTGACCAAATTTGGATTGTTTTGGATTATCTTCTTCACTCCCTTTTTAATGCTCTTTTCTTCAACTCTTGTTTCTAAGTCTTTCTTTACTTTCAGCATTTCAGCATATGTGGTTTCCACATAATTTTTGTGCTTTGCATCGCTTCATTTAGCTGGGTTATCTTCTCCTCAGTATCACTACTATGATCTATCAGAGTGCTTGCCTGCCTTATTGTCTCTATCATTTCTGAACTCTTCCATAATACTCTCATGGTTGACAACTGTGATTGCCATTTCACTAATCTTCCTTCTAAGTGTACCCACCTCAACTGATAATTCATCTATTGTTGCGTATTTCTTATTAATCCCCTTTACTAAATTTTCATTTTCTTTCTTCTGCATGTGCAACTGTTTTTTTATTTCATCTGTTTCACTCTGAAAAGCTTTCTTTAGTCTGTGCACTCGTTCAACCAGTTTATTATGCGTCTACATTTCCACAAGTTCCTGGTAGAAATCATCATCCTGCTTTCTACCTTTGTCCCTTTTCTTAACTCCTTCCAAAGGTGATTTGCTAAAGATTGTGGCCATCGTCTGGTACAAACAGAAAGTTTCTACTTACAGTTTTGCTTTCCTCTCTGTTGGAGACAAAACACTACACACTGAATCAGCTGATCTGCTTGTTCGGCACTGCTGCCTACTTCATTGTATTGTGTTGTTGGAATAATACTTTTACTTAAACTTCCTTTTTCTTTTTATATTAGAACACTCTTTAGTTGGACCTAGTACTGAGCTTGACTCATTTAAAGATACTTTTTGGGTATAGCCATTTGCGGGCCAAAATTGACCCGGTGCGATGTGGAGCAATGGAATGATGCGCGGCACGACTTCTCGCTCTCGTGTCTCGTGTGTGTGTGTGTGTGTGTGCGCGTGTGTGTGTGTGTGTGTGTGTGTGTGCGTGTGCGTGTGTGTGTGTGTGTGTGTGTGTGTGTGTGTGTGTGTGTGTGTGTGTTTTAGGAAAATCGAGGAAGCAAATGAACTGACAATGGGTAGAAATAGATGGCTAAAATTGCAATAGATGCATGAAATAAAGCAGATTATGGCGAATACACATGACAAGGTTGCACCCCTATTGAGAAAGTTAAAGCAGTTGGGAAAGTGGTCTCTCGTCACCAGGCATTAGGAAACACTCTTTATAACCTGAATCGTTTGGTCAATGGGTGGACACGGGAATATCAGTGACGTCAGAGATGGAGTGAATGGATGTGTATGTGTGCCCCATTTTACTGAGCACACTGTTGATGGCTCTGTGTGTGTGTGTGTGTGTGTGTGTGTGTGTGTGTGTGTGAGGGGTCAGACTAAGTGTTTCCAGGTCCATTGTCTTGTGTATTGCCCTTGGTTGGGTCAAGGCCACAGGAGTAAACCTCGAACAGATAATCCGTGAATGTAGTCCCACGGAAGGCGGGACTCGACAGACAGAGCTCCCAGAAGTCTCCTGGAACTCTGCTCAATAAATGATCATTGTGAATCTTCATGCCACTATCACAGGCTGTGAAGGGCAAAGTCATGCTGTGGTAAGGACTGTGCACTCTCACCATCACACCAAATCCATTCATTGCACAAGCCCACTGCTATACTCCCCCCCTACCCCTCAACTCATCTTTCATCAAAATAAAAGACCTATGGCGACAGGAGAGGGTGGCAGTGACAGATCATGGATGTGGATGGAAGTCACTAGCTCAAGTCCTGCACATAGTCGGCATTGGCCCGGTGGTTGCTGGCATGATGGCACAGGAGCAGGTCATGCCTTTGGCAGCATCCAATGTGATTAAGCAGCTGGAAACCGATGCCCAGCTGCTTACCCCTGATGAGAAGTGGTTTAGTAAAAGTAACCTAAACAAATGTTGCTCTGCACCACCTGGGCAGATGACCGTGTCTGTCACGGCATCCCACTTTGTAGTCGAAAAAACAAAAGAATCCCTCTGCCTCTTGGTACCTGGAATAGACGAACCTTGCTTGATACTGACCACGACACAAGACCACGCTGCAGAACTGCCCTTATTGCCCGTGAACTGAAAAGATATAAAACTGACATTGCTGCCTCGTCTGAGACTCGCCTCTCAGGAGAGGTCAACCTTACAGAAGCAGAAATGTATACCTATTTCTGGCTAGGAAACCCAGACATTGTAAGAAGAAACCATGGTATTGGCATTGGTGTCCAAAGCAACCTTCTACAGAATATCTAAGAAACACCTGTGGGGATACCAGAGAGGCTGATGTCCCGGCACATACCACTCTCTAAAGGCCAATATACAACACTCATCAGTGCCTATGCCCCAACACATACCATCTGAACTGATTATTGAGGATGGTCAGTTACTTCAGAGCCCCCATAATCTCATACTGTCTATCAGGAACAACGAACAAATTCTGTCTGAATGATTTACCTCTGATACTGTAACCATGTACAAGAGGAAAGGAGACTACTCAAATTGTGACAACAGCAGAGGTATCTCCCTCCTTGTGAATGCCAGTAATGTACTAGCCAAGATAATGTTATCCAGACTGTCTAAACATTTAACTAAGTCAATACTGCCTGAAACACAGTGTGGATTTCGAAAGGAACGAAATACCTGTGATATGATCTTTGTTGCCTGACAAATACAAGAGAAGTGCCACGAGCAGAACCGTGACTTGTAAATTGCATTCAACAATCTTGCAAAAGCATTTGACACTGTCAGCAGAGAACTTTTATGGAATGATCTTTAAAAATTTGGGTTCCAAACCATTTTCTTACCATTCTGAAAAGTCTGCATGACAACATGTCTGTAAGTGGGAGCAAATCCGAACCCTTCGATGTCAATGTGGGTGCAACGTAAGGATGTATCCTAGCTTTTGTCATTTTCGACATCTATTCCACTTCAGTCAACCTTTTAAGTCACCAGCATATGAACCCTGACGATGGAAATATAATCCAGTTCCCTTTAGACAGTAAGTTATTCAATCTAAGGCGTCTTCAAACACAAACACTGAAATAGCTCATTCTGTGAGCTGCGTATGGTGATGACTTCGCTGTCCTTGCACATGCCCCAGAAGCCCTGCAACAGTCTCTCACCATCATTTCCAACATATATCATGGAATGGGTCTCCGAATAAATGTCAAAAAACTGAAATAATATCTCAGTGAAACAACGCAGCAGAGCCTCTTGCATTTCCGATTAGAATTTTACCTACCTCGTAAATGTGCTCACAGATAAACATAACATTGATGCAAAAGTCGTTGCACGAATCAATCACGCCTCAGCCTCTTTTAGCCGTCTCAGATCCAGATTCTTTGAAAACAACAACTTGAGAATTGAAAGGTATCAGTTTATATTGCTGTATGTCTCTCCACCCTGGTATACGGTGCTGAATCCTGGACTGCTTACCAGCATCGCAACAAATAGCATCCTAGGACTCACATGGGAAGATGAAGTCCCTCACTCATATATTCTTCACCAGGCAAAGTCAACCAGCATAGTAATTATGCTGGCTAAAAAATACCTCAGATAGGATGGACACGTGTTCCACATGCCTGAGCACCGCCTTCCCCGTCAGGTTCTGTATGGCCAGCTCCCTGCAGAACGCCTCTGACAGAAAGCGATGGCAAGCCCTCTGCAGTGAAGGAACTATTCATCTAGAAGAAGCTCGGAACCTCGCCAGAGAAGAGCGTAGACAATAGAGGCACAACCAAATCAGGGTTCTCCCAGCAAATCGGGACTTGACTTGCCAACTGAGTGGTAGAGTTTGCGGTTCCAGATTTGGTTTGCACAGTTACACACATTGACAACAAACACTGAGAAACATATGAGTTGAGTAGCCGTCTTCTGTAGTTGAAGGACAGCTTTAAGTAAGAATAATGTGTGTGTGTGTGTGTGTGTGTGTGTGTGTGTGTGTGTGTGTGTGTGTGTGTGTCACCCACCATCCACATTTTGAGGATGGGTAGGGACATACGAGACGTCCATATAAGTGCTGGATTTTATTGGTGTCGCCAAGTGTAGGCGTCCCTCTCAAGTACATAAAGAATTGTCTAACGGTGGAAAACTGCCAGTACATTACCATAAATCATATACCACTGTAATATTATCATAACCACGCCCTGGTAATAATGACAAAACAGCCAACACATTACTATAAATCATATACCACTGTAAGATTATCATAACCACGCCCTGGTAATAATGACAAAACAGCCAACACATTACCATAAATCATATACCACTGTAAGATTATCATAATCATGCCCTGGTAATAATGACAAAACAGCCAACACATTACCATAAATCATATACCACTGTAAGATTATCATAACCACGCCCTGGTAATAATGACAAAACAGCCAACACATTACCATAAATCATATACCACTGTAAGATTATCATAACCATGCCCTGGTAATAATGACTAAAATGAAAAATAATGAACACAACTTTTATGTTCTGAAAATAACAGAAATCACATCCTCGGTAAAACTTCTGATAATGATAAAATTCATGAACTGGAATATGATGAACATGGATAGTGCGCTGCACTGGAAAATGATACGTATAAATACTGCATTGCACTGGACTGCATCATGGAACACGGTACAGGCTTAGCAGTGAAGCCGTATAATCCTGCAGGACTCCAGCCTGTTGATCAAACAACAACCCTTCACTCTCACTGGGACCTGACGAGGTTCACACAGCGATTAGACAAATGACATATTGCTCATACTCCAGTGCAACAATGTGAACAATACACTTTGAAAATGTGATTAATTTCGGAAACAGTGTCACAATCTTTTTTTCTCTCTTTTTTTTTTCTTTCTTTTTTCTTTTGCCATACAGATATCCCAAGTCCACGCAGACACCGTCCACTGGCTGTGACAAATTATGAGATAATATTATTTCTCAGTCACTAGAAATGCAACAGCTAAATATTTCCAAATTTAGTACGCACATTACTAGCATGTGTTCACATAGTGAATGAGCCTGGTTGGCTCTGGCATTCCAACTGGCTCGTGTATTTTCATAGAACGAGACTGGCACGATGATGGAAAAGAAAGCCAGGCGGGGAGGGTAGTAAGGTAGGCAATAGTGAAAGGGATTGAAGGGCTGGAAGAGTATACATGCAGTTTTGAGCAGATTTCGTTAGAGACGTCGAGAATGTCTGCATGTTTTCTGTACTTTACTTCTTGTACCCTATACTTTTCCACTTCATCTATTCTCCACTTCTCTCTTTTTATTATACATACTCGTACTGTGTTAAAGAGGGTTAAAATAAGAACAACTACAGATGCGGTGGGCAATTAGCATAATGACTTCAACCACCAAAAAACGACCCGACTCAGTTGTAGTTTGTGGGTTACAGTACGAATGGCTTCGACTTGGATGTGGGTGAAGAGGTGAAGGCAGAGTGAGGCGGAGGTGAGGTTAATGAGGTGTGTGTCAAAGTGGGGTACTGGTGGAGGTGAGGAGTTGAAAGCAGAGTGTGGCAGAGGTAAGGTTAATGAGCTGTGTGTCAAAGTGAGGTACTGGTGGTGAGGTGAGGGCAAAGTGAGGCATACTGTATGTGAGGATAAAGAGGTGTTTGCCGAAGTGAGCTGCGGGTGGAGATGAAATACGAATATATTTGGCTTTTTACTGTACGTGGTCATGACACCCCCCTTTGCTAGCAGATATCATAGAGATGACCCGGAAGAAACCTGGTTAGTGCCCTGCTGAAGAGATCAATGTAGGCGTCAGTAATGAGAAGGACAGGACAGGACACATTCCACACCACCTGGCTCATGACTAAATGACCACTCTTCTAAATCTGGTACTGAAAGATGCTCACTGAGAGATGAATATACAGTTCCTCACCAACATCTGCTCCTGAAACAGAGCGGCATATGGCAGGAAATACAGGTACACTTCCTTATCATTATGCTATAACATACTGTAGGTGTGTACTGCTCCCCACAACTCCTCCCCACCTCCTCCTTCATACAATTCTTCGACAGGGACGACAGGAGATCGTGGGTGGTCACCTGCCAATATCCCTGTCCCCTCCCACCCTCCGTCAAAAA
>NC_136970.1:16214455-16254455 GCF_032717465.1 Coenobita brevimanus | reverse complement strand
CGAACCAGCCACATGATTTCCCTTCTCTTTTTTCTTTGCGTTTCAATTGCTCTTGACAAACGCATTCTTCGGTAACCGAAAAGCATGAATTTCACAGCAAAACCATTTTCTTGTTTCCTATCATATATCAATGGAATAAAAATCTGATTAGCAATTCTCTCGTATCCCCTTTACTATGAGAGAGAGAGAGAGAGAGAGAGAGAGAGAGAGAGAGAGGAAAGGGATGGAGATGGTGTAGTGAACACTTGACGGTAGGCCTGGGAGAAACATTAATGGTGTCTGCTGGAGTCATACGTCAAGCTTATGTCCAGAAAAAGTAAATTATTATCTTTCAAACCACCTCACTTCTTCATTGGTAACTCAAAACGAGAATGAAACAAGTTTTTTTTTTTTTTTTTTTGGCGGAAAAGAAAATAAGCCTCTCTCTCTCTCTCTCTCTCTCTCTCTCTCTCTCTCTCTCTCTCTCTCTCTCTCTCTCTCTCTCTCTCTCTCTCTCTCTCTCTCTCTCTCTCTCTCTCTCTCTCTCTCTCTCTCTCCCTCCATGTACCCGCATACAAAGCCTCCCTCTCTCACATTCCACCAGCCAGCAGGATATTCAACAAGTTCCCGCCGCCACTAATTTCCATAAAAAAAACAAACGCACACAAAGACATGAGAGAAGCTACAGAATTAACAGAAATCATCACAATACTGTTTCCTTGATCAGGGTACGTATGAGGAAAAAGTACATAACGAACCAGCTTCACTACATTTTATTGTGTGTGTGTGTGTGTGTGTGTGTGTGTGTGTGTGTGTGTGTGTGTGTGTGTGTGTGTGTGGAGGGAACAGAACTGGTCGAGACTGCGTTGAGTGGGATGAGAATGATCTAAGAGCATGGAAGTGAGAAGAGTAAGTGAGTTTGGAGTAAGCAGAATTGGACGAGTGCGCTGAGTGAGATGAGAATGAGATGAGAGTGATATAATAGTGCTGAAGCTGGAAGATAACCGGTGAGTGAGGCGAGAGTGAAATGACACCTATGTCTACAGTAAATCAGTGAAACAAGATTAAGCTAATGTCTATAGTCACAATGGCATTAAATACTTAGCTAGGTGAATACAATAATTCATACTAGCCCATCTCTTTTTTGAGTGGGATTCTTTTTAGATAAATATTATGGGTCTATAAATGACGCTAGAAATTCGTATATAGAAAAAGGAACGCCATACAATATACGAAAAACCAAGAGGTGGGAATTCATGTAATCTTTTGCATTCATGGAAAAATTATTACGTTTGTAATTCTGCCACTCACAGCATTTCATCATCCTAGTATGAAAACCAAAAAAAAAAAGACGCACAACATACCATGCATACTAAATCACTGAATATAAAGCGATGCAGGGGATGGGAGACTGACATAATAAAATATGTATATTTGCCCGTATATGTAGTGCAATGGTGCCAAACAAGTACGGTATCGACGAATTTGGATTTGCATATCAAATCACAACCAGGAATGGTTAATGTGAACAACATCAGGGTATGCATTCTCTCTACTATTAACATATTTGTCTGTCTGTCTGTCTGCCGTTTTGCTTATGTCTGTTTAGCTATCCTTAATTCTGCCTGTCTTTTTTATCTACGGTGTATTGCTAATCAGCAATATCACGTTCTTATACATCATTTGTCAATGTATGTACACTGTAGGTCAATCTATTCTACCTGTTTACCTATATTAACTTTTTAGTCTCTCTCTCACTCTCTCTCTCTCTCTCTCTCTCTCTCTCTCTCTCTCTCTCTCTCTCTCTCTCTCTCTCTCTCTCAGCATTAATAACAAAGCAGCCACGGCCAACACCATACATTTACCAGCAACGTGAAAATCGCTGAAGTATCTCATAACCCGAGGCCGTCAAGGGAAATATTCAGGAGAGGCGAGGCGGACGGTAAACTTAGCCTTAACGTGGTAACGATGTCTGTATATCACATGTTTATACCGGCGTACAAGATATTGGAGGGGGAGGGGGTAGGCATGGAATATATACGGGTTGGGTTGGTTACGGATAGATGGAGGATGAGGTACATAGCTTCCCGTAAATCACAATAATAACCTATTATGGTGGCTGAGGAGAAAGATGTTGTATCAGATTTTACGAAAATATATACGGTAGATTTTTACTCACACACACACACACACACACACACACACACACACACACACACACACACACACACACACACACACATATACACACACACACACACACACACACACACACACACACACACACACACACACACACACACACACACACACACACACATTTACATTCATCATCAACAAAGAACCTGGACTGAATCGCATTAGACATTTTCTATTAGTTACTGAGACTGACGGAAACGTTCACAGGTAAAACTAGAGGGGTAATCAGCGCAGCGCATGTCTCCGAAAAAGGCAACGTAATTTCCAAACCACTCATCATAATGGGTTAGGTTTTCTCATCACTGAATTAGGGTTTTACAAAAAGTACTTTGCGGGGCCTAGAATCTGTAATACAATCCGGATCTGTCCCAAAAATTAAACGATTGTTCCCTGAGACATAGGCTATCTACCCACCAAATTTGGTCCAAATCTCTCTTTTAGTTTTTGAGTAATCCTGCTAACAGATAAACAAACTACCAAATAAACAAACACTGGTGAAAACATACTCTCCTTGTCGGGGGGAACAACTTGGTAAGACGCGAGGGAGGTTATAGAGTAAATAATACTTGTAATGCGAGAGGTGAGAGACTGGGAGAGATAAGGGTGGGTTGGTATGGAGAGATAGGACACTGAGAGGTAAAGAGAATGGGGATTGAAAAGGAGAGAATGAAGAAAAAATGGCAGGGATGAAGAAGGTGGGGAAGAAAGAAGAGGGAGGACATTAAAGGAAAGTGGGTAGAGAAACAAGAGGTGGTGGGAGAGAGATAAGAAAGAAAACGAGCAGTGTGGGAGCAGATGTAAAAATGAAACTCTGTGTATGGAATGAAGGGTAGGAAAGGTAAACAAAGGAAGAACATTTGTTGCGTGGATGGGAGAAACTAAATACGAAAGGGGAACGTGCAGAAGAAGAGCAGGGGCAAGATGAAGATTGTGGAGAGAAAGGCACAAATTCGGAGTGAGATATAGGAGGTACAAATGTTGAGAGAAAGAAATACTGTGGAGGAGGAAAAGTGTGGAGAGAAAGGCACATATTTGGAGGGAGGGAAAGAAGGAAAAGATGTGGAGAGAAGCAAATGCTGTGGAGGAGATAAAAGGTGAAAAAGAAGGTGAGGAGGAAGAGAAGACTGAGGAATAGATGAAGAATGTGATAATGCACACAAATATATAAGGAAAAAAATAAATAGGCAAAGAGAAGGACACTACATGATGGAGGTGAGTGAGAGTGTCAGGAGTAAGTAAGACTGATGTAAAGTGGCACCTGGTACGACCGAGACACTAAGATAAGGCACGGAGATCCACGCACCTCTTTTGATATTCATTACACTTTAACTAGTTCAGTATAATTCTCTCTCTCTCTCTCTCTCTCTCTCTCTCTCTCTCTCTCTCTCTCTCTCTCTCACACTATTATACTTGTAATGTGGTAACATCTGTGCCTAAAACAAACTCAAGGAACAAGGCGAGGGTTTCAGAAGGATAATGAGAGCCAGGCAAGGAGTGAGGGTGGCCAATAAGAAGCACAAATTGACATAAGTGGGCAAAGGAAAGGAAGGAAAAGAACTGTAAACCAAATCTGTAAAAACTCTGACTATAAAAAATGGAATAAGAGATAATTAGGGGAAGGAATGGAATGGGCAAAGGTGACTACGGCTGGATGAAGGTATTATGTATAGAAATTGAAGACAGATGATGGAAAAAGCTTATGATTCACACTTGAAGTAAACGTAAACTGATAAATGTTAAAATACTATTTAAAAGAACAAGGTTTTAGGATGAAAAATTGATATTCCTATGACATGAATATAAAAACTAGACGAATATAGAAGTAACTATAAAATGAATGTCGAGACTAAAAACATTTATTGCACTACTGATGTTGAATTTGTTTTCTGTCTATGAAGTTAGTTTTATATTGTTTATCTTGTGTTAAGAAAACATCCGTATTACAGCAAGGATGCTGAGAGAGAGAGAGAGAGAGAGAGAGAGAGAGAGAGAGAGAGAGAGAGAGGGTGAGGGGGGGGAGGAACATAAAAAAAAGGAGAATACCAAAAGAAGGAAGGGAGACGGGGTAGATATAAAAAGAGAAGCTGGAAGAGTGAGGGAAATAACGACATAAAAATTAAAACAAGAAGGGGGTATACAAGAGTGAAACGGAGGGAGAGAGTGGGTGACGAAGAGAGAAAGGTAAAGGCGAAACCACAGTCTAAGTACTGTATACATTACTTAGACTGTGGGTGAAACGAGGCGGGAAGAAGTACAGACGGAACCAGAGAGTGAGGTGGACACAGATGCAAGGGGCTAAATGTCAGCGAATGGAAGGGAAGATGAAGGACCGAGGAGAGAAAGGAGTAAGAGCAATATTATAAATATATTTCTTTAGTACGGAGTATCTGGATTGGGAAAAGGATAATATGCTTAGTTCAGAGTAGGAGGAGAGGAAGGAGGAGTAAGAGTAATATTGTAATGATGGGAGTATGTCTTACTACAGAGTAGGAGGACTGAGAGTATGACTGTGCCACTAAATTACAGGAAAGGACACTAACTAGCCACGGAAATGCTCTCTCTCTCTCTCTCTCTCTCTCTCTCTCTCTCTCTCTCTCTCAAACTTCCTCCCTGTCTGCCACTCATTTACAACTTGGTACCCTGACCCAATCTCTAGGTACCTTCAAGTACTCTCTGCTACCCCACTCACTCACCGGGTAACCTAATACAACTGAAGAAATCAAATTAAATAACATAAAATATATATGTATATAAACGAAATTTTCATTCTTTAATAACATGGACATATGGTATCATTTCATAGTATGATGTGTAAATTCGAGTACTGGTACTCGGTGACAGGAAAGGACACTACTCAGTCTTAGAAATGGTCTCTCTCTCTCTCTCTCTCTCTCTCTCTCTCTCTCATCGTCACTGATTCTCACATCCAGTTGCAGTACCTGTATATGAAAGGAAGTCATGCATCTTGGAGACTTAACCAAAGCCTTCACTGATGACATTACAGTGAACACACACACACACACACACACACACACACACACATTGTTACTATCTTACCTTTAGTGACAATAAAGTTTTCAGCTTCAGTAATTCCACCAGGAGAGAAGGCTGGTTATAGTCTTAAATGTTTTGTACTACAGTAGCCTAACCTCGGACCCCTACATAAAGAGTAAGTTGGTCCTGCAGTTATTGCTGATATTCATACGGTAAATGGTGCGAACAACAGGAATATGAAGACAAGTTTTTGTGTCTTACGGGGAGCATTTTTTTTTTTTTTTGCTTTGTTAAGGTTCGTTTTAAAACTTACTTTCCAATTACCCTCGTTCAACTCTACCCTGAAAAGAACTGTAGCAGTGAACTGAAGATTCTTGGGTCATTCATCATTCCTTTGCCTTGCCAATCGAAATTTGTGAACAACCTGTAGGCAATGGATCTCTTTAAAGATGGTATGCTGTGTAAACAAGATGTATGTAAGCATAATTCGGCCATATTGTGAATTAGCATACAAATAAGAAAAGTTGGTGATACCAAGCTCACTGACTCTGTCATTAACCCATTTCCCAACTGTCATGAGCTTCCGTGAGGCACCGCCTCGCATCACTGCATTGCAGGATCAGACGTTAAAAACTAATAATGAGTGAATGAAGGATTGTCATGTAATACAAAGTTCCCTACCGGATGATAACTATACGTATGTCCTGTGTATATAATGTGTGTATGATAGCAATGCGTATGTACTGTACAATGCACACAATATGGAGTAGATGGCTGGTTGTTGCTCGCGACAAGTCGTCGTGGCGTGGGGAACAGTTGTGTGAAATTATATCAAAATCTTACCATGCATGTGGAAGTTACAGAGTGGACAGAAATGTAGGTATGAAGGTTAAATATGGCAGAACCCGATCTTGTTTGAGCCCCAAGTGTGACGTTGACCTTGGGAGGAGATGGCTGGTTGTTGCGCGCGGCACACCGACATGGTATGGGGAAGAACTGTGTGAAGTTATATCAAAATCTGTCCATGCATGTGGAAGTTTCAGAGCGGACCCGAAATTGCAGACGAACTGATGGACGTACTGACGGAACCGCGCAAACCTGTAGTCCCCGACCGGTTTGCATGGAAGGAAACTAATAAAAGCGGCCCAGTGGAAGCTTTGTGTCATTACTGCAAGCCAGCAATAATATACTAACACGCATACTCATTCACAAAGCAAACAAATTCTGACACCTTGTAGGTCAGGATATCATTTAGATATCAAGTTTGGTTACCATAAGACGATTCTGTTCATCTGATGAATATTTCTTCTTGACAAAAGGTTGAAAGTGGTAAGGATAATTCAAATACTTTGGAAAGTCCAGATTATACAATACAGTACAGGAGATGTAAATGATAGACACAGCCAGGAAACAATACCGTAGCCAACGAACAAAGTAATCTTTTAGAGATAAACTTAGAAAAAGAAGAAAAACAAAAAAACTTTCTTACACGCAAATCAAGCTCAGACTCTGTCTGCCTGTCTGTCTGTCTGTCTGTCTGCCTCTCTCTCTCTCTCTCTCTCTCTCTCTCTCTCTCTCTCTCTCACACACACACACACACACACACACACACACACACACACACACACAGACTATACACTCCTGAGTTCCATCCACACCCACATATACACCCATCTGTAAACACGCGCAAAAACCCACGCCCACACCATTACTCACCGCCATTCTCAACTGTAATACCGGTAATCAAAGGAGGTGGTCGTCTCGAAGCCTTAATATCAACAAAGCCTTCCCTGATGACATTACACTGTATCCACACACACACACACACACACACACACACACACACACACACACACACACACACACACACAATATCCACGCTTTCAATGGACGTCAATATTATATTATTAATCGCAGCTGCTGCCAGAACGTTTGCTGGTGGGAAGATGCTGACAAAACAATAGTGGCATTATTGCTCAGGGACCTGTGGTGAATTTGGATTCTCCATGTCAAATAACCTTATATGGGACTACTTTTGTCTCAATAGGCTTAAATTAAGCACTTTTACTGGAGTTGTCGCTAGATGGCGCCACATCAGGTGTCAGCTGATGGCAGATTAGGATTCTCCATGTTAAATTATTAATTATATGGTACCACTTTTATGTCTCCAAAGGCCTCCTTTTAACAAATCCTCCAGAAGCAGAAGAAGAAGAACGCTGGACTTTCACTGACCTTCTGGCTATCGCCGCAGGTAAAAAGGGATTTAATTCCCGAGCTAGGCAACTATGGCCATATAGCCCCGCTAGGTTACAGGAGCGCGCTACCACTCCCGGCACGGCAGTCCCGGCGACGGCTCGAACTCGCAATCCCCAGATTACGACTCCGATACTCTACCTCTGAGCCACCGTGCCCCCCCCCCCCGCAGGTAAAAAGATAAATGAGCGAGGTAACAGAAGAGTTGAATCTTTCAGTCCTGATAGAATCACTTATGCATTTTATTATGGTTGGCGTCGACGGTTTTTCTCCGCTCAGAGGCAGTTTAGGCCTTAAAAAATTACACATCACGTGACAGGAGACTGAGACACAAGAAAGTGGGAGAGAAAAGGCCAGGGGAGGAGAAAGTGACAGGAGGAGGAGGATGAGGAACAGGAGAAGAAGAAGACCATTATACATATTTGATCTGTCGAGAGAGAGAGAGAGAGAGAGAGAGAGAGAGAGAGAGAGAGAGAGAGAGAGAGAGAGAGAGAGATGGTAAATTTTTAGGGGTCCAAACTTTCTCTGGTTCGGCAAACTTCCTTCGTTCGACAGATTCTCTCTCTTTCTCTCTCTCTCTCTCTCTCTGCATTTCAATTTCAAAATTCTTTAAACTTTCATTTATGTTCTTCCAGCCCTTGTATTGTACCAGTTCTTCTTCTCTGTCCCATCAACTCTGGGCTCACAGGTTTCAGTTATACCATAAGGTTGTTGGACCATGTAATTCCACCTGGAGAGAAGGCTGGTTATAGTCTTAGATGTTCTGCACTACAGCAGCCTAACCTCGGACCTCTACATAAAGTGTAAGGTGGTCCTGCAGTTATTGCTGATATTCGTTTGGTAAATGATGTAAATATATATTATCTCATATTCTTCGTTCCCATATTCATCATTAAGTGTCTAATATCACTTTTCGTCGCCAGTCATAACATCCCCTGAATAATCTTTGTTTTCACTGTTTTAAGAAGATTTTCAGAGCCTAAAAGATGGAGGTAAGGAACAAAACATTTGGCAATTACATGCAGTTATATTAATATCGCGAAGTACATTACAAGGCAGTTGAAATACATTACAGGAAGAGAAATAAATAAATTACAGAGTGAGTGGCAAGTACCACTCAGCTGAAACTAATTTTTGTAAGTGAAAAATTAGGTAGGTGAAATATATCATTGAGTGGGTATAGCAGGTATTTGCTAGAGTGAAATGTATTACCAGATGGAAGGAACTAGGAGACAAACGAATTGGCCATTAAAAATGCGTTGTTATTCCATTACCAGACTATTTCATTATTTTAGCCTAGGGAAGACGTCCCTCAGTGAAAGGGTTAAACACAATCTCTTAATCTCTGCACAACCATATGATATTTTCTGTTATTTTACTCTTGCTGCAGATACAAGATTATATTCAACTTTGGGGACCTTGCGTAATGAAAGAGTTAGACACAATCCTTTATTACCCTCTGAGTAACGATGATAGTATTTTACCTCATTCTTGCTGTTGTCGAACGATTATATTCAGCTTCGGGGAACCTCGTGTACCCGGTAATGAAAAGATTATATTACTGAGTGAGTGAAATTAATTATTAGAGTTTTAACAACGAAACACCAAGTAACTTACATGGTTGTCTGAATAATCTGGATGTTTTTCAGTAACTTTACTGAAAAAAAAAAAAAAAGGTTGATTGTGCAATGTGACAACTTGTGAAGTGATTCTCTCTCTCTCTCTCTCTCTCTCTCTCACACACACACACACACACACACACACACACACAGAAAGAGGGGGGGGGGGGTTGTTTTCACCCTTTTGAATGGAGTGGGTAGAAGGATATCAAAATCCACGGCCCGGTGTATCTATCCGTCAAGTCTGTCTGTCATGGAACTTTTCGTAAGGAACTGTACTTCAGTGTCTCAGTGAAGGATGGACCTATCCCCTCACCTTCTGTGTTCCCGTCCCCCGCCCCTCACGAAAAGAAAACAATAGAGCTTTTACAGAAACCAAAATAGAGGAAGAAATGTAGAAAACTAATTATGATATGGGTGAACAAGAGAGTATAGAAATAGTAAGCGTGAAACGAGGGGGTGGCCTGTTTACGATTAAAGGCCTGCCAGCACGAGATCCTCAGTACCTAGGGTGACACGACAAACTGCGACCGACTGAAAGAAAAATGAAGTAAACTACAAAAGAATTAAAACTACCGGAACCCATAATGACCATAAAGAAAGAATGAGGAAATTGATTTAAAAAGCTTATTATGTGAGTGACGACTGGATATAACTGAAAGTCCACCAACACGACACCCTCAAGCTTTTCATTCATTGCTTAGGGAACGATAAAGTAGCAGTAATGCGAGACTCAGCACGCCTTGGGTCACTGGTTATTACTGACTTCACACACACACACACACACACACACACACACACACACACACACACACACACACACACACACACATTTACACAACCTAATCTCTATGCTGTCGGCAGCTGTGCATATAACATTATTTTGGATTTATTTAAATGTAACTGTGACAGGCAACAATTTGGGCGAGAATGTAAACTTGCCAGAGAGATGGTGTACCCCAGCAAGCCAAAATATACGATACTAGACTTGGCTGCAACATCCTTGACCTTCAAAATTACTGAGCAGCTATCAGCATCATAGACGGAAGGGTGTGTAAGTATGGTACGAATATTGGGAAAGATTTAGGCAGGACGAAAAAGATTTTTACTGCCAGGACGAAGGAGACTGACTGTGACTGACCAAACACCTCGCACTCCACAGGTCGATAGGGACTGGTTGATTGGTTGGTTGGTTGGTTGATTGTCTGGCTGGCTTACTGGCTGCGGCCAAGCCTGAGCCTTATATTCACCCCAGCCAAATCTAATCGCACTCCTTCGCCAACAAACCCAGCGGTGGCTGAATCGGTAGAGAGGCGGCCTGCAGTCCTGATGGACCCAGGTTCGAATCCCGGCTGGGGCAGGGAACAGTTTAAGGATTTGAATTTCATAAAAGCACACTTTCCTGATCTACCAGATGACCCGCCGACATGTCATAAAAGTACCCCCGCTAATACCAATACACCAGTCCTGTATGAGACAGCCCTAGCATGTATTCAATATGGACGGTGGGTGTTAGCGCCGAAGTGGTGACATGTGGAGGTGTAGGAGGACTACTGGGCCTTGGGATAGGCTACTGCCCCCGAGATATAGGCCATGAAGCCTTTGCCCAGAGTCGGACACATAAAAAAAAAAAAAAAAAAAAAGCTACGAGTGAGTGAAAGATTAATGAATCAGGAGAGACGACTCTGAACGTAAATTCGTACTTTTTCTGATTATGGAATGGAAAGCTTTGACGCACTGAATATTTTATTTCTCAATTATTTCCGTCAGTGTGGGTGCGTGAAAGAGTTCCACACAATCAGGCTGTCCTAGCCTCCACCACACTCTCTCTCTCACACTCAGATGGACGTAAACAATTCATGTTTTTCGATGTCCGGCATTTTATGCCTCACATTCACAGCCTCAAGTGTAACTGGTAATCCATGCACTCTAATTACACGAATACATTAATTAAAGTGGCTGGCCTAATATTTGCGTATATGTACGAGTATAACAAACTGCACAAAGCACTGTATACAGCATTTATAGAGCAAAACAGTCTTAAACCTTATTTCTTACATGTCATAAAGTATACGAAGCTGAATTATCTCGTTCTGGATTTTACTTACGACAAACATGACGTTTTAAATTACTTTACTATACGACCTGTTTCAAGGGTCATTTATTTAATATTTTCAATATGTCACTCATTACAGAAAAATAACGGAACTTTTCTAGGCTTGCATTTGTTGCTCAGAATACATATCTATCTATCTATATACCTAGGCTGCTTCCCCAAAGGAAAGGGAGGTAGCCGAGACAGGACAACACACTCTTCATTTACTCATCCATTCAAACCCATTCATTCGCATCTTAGCCCCAAAGGGAAGAACGGACAGATCCTCACCGCACCACACCGCACAAGGGTCAACTGCGCAATGCAATCAGTGACATTCGCAGCAGGGCCCGACAGCAGAACTGGTTTACCCCTGCCACATCATAACAGACCCATCCCCTTACCCGCACCTGACCTGACTAGCTGATCAGACCAAATGCGGGAGAATATCACATCAACTTATTTGAAACGACTTTGCTCAGACTCAGTGTTATTGGGGTTACAGGTAATAACGTTTACTGCAGGTCTTACAATATTGGCTGAAAAGTTACTCGACAATATCATTATATTATTCTTCCACATTACCAGCATGGATATTGTCATGGGTACTTTGCTAATAGCATACACATGATCCACAACATACAGGTGGCAGTACAACACACAAATTACAGAGGGTACTTTATCCTCGACACCTGTTAATTATGTTTATAGATGAGCTTTGATCTGCAGGCCTTCTAAGTCTGTAAGGAAACCCCTGTGTGTGTGTGTGTGTGTGTGTGTGTGTGTGTGTGTGTGTGTGTGTGTGTGTGTGTGTGTGTGTGTGTGTGTGTAAAGTTATTTTTCATGACTGCCACCAACAAGATTTACCACTTATAAATTTGGCCACGAAAGGGCATTTAAGTGACTGATGGCTGAGTAACACAACTGTTCCCGTATGGTATAAAAAACACCCACACTGTGTCCATTCACCCGTCCTCCTAACCTATATCCAATACCAGTACCTCCACTCATGTTAACTACTCTGTATTACTCAAATGAGCGCGTTTTCTTCTCTCTCTCTCTCTCACTCTCTCTCTCTCTCTCTCTCTCTCTCTCTCTCTCCTTTACTCCAAGTCTTTTTTTTTTTTTTTCTTAACATCGTCTGCGTCACTCAAACTATCACAATTTCTTTTTAACTCGTCTGCGTTACTTCACGTTGCCTTTTTTCTTCACCTCATCTGCATTACGTCAAATAGCACTTTTTTCCAGTCGAGACGAAGAGTGTTACTAAAAAAAAATAATATAAAATACAGAAGAATTGTCCTGTTTTTAAATGCCCCTTTGGCTTGGCAAAAACAATGAGGAATAAACAGAAATATGTAGGTATACGAATAAACAGGAGAAAGAGAGTAATTACTTTTTTAACCTTCTTTCTCATTCCCATTCCATTCTTCCACATCCTTCCTGCTTTCTCTTCCAACTCCTTCATTTTCCCTCTCCCAGCCCCTACTCATTTATCCTTCCCGTAACTATTTCGCCTTCTCTCTGCCCCTGTCTCTGTCTGTCTGTCTGTCTGTCTCATGCTCTTTAATGCTCTTTAATGCCTCCTTTTGCCATCACCCCTCCCTATCTTCTATCTCTAATGTTTCCTATTTTTTCAGTCTTCTCTCCTACCATCCTTCACTCTTTCCTTTTCCTTCACCCATGCCTCTTCCTTTCACTTCTCTCCTTCCAACAATTTCTATCTTCTTCAGCACTTTCCCATTCCCTCCCTACCCTTTATTCCTTCACCCTTGCATCTTCCTCTCCATTCCCTCGTATACCAGTCTAACCCCTGTCTCTGCTAACTACCACCTATAAAATAATTTCCTCCTACCTATCTGCTCTTCCTAACTCCATTCCTAAGCTCTCAAATCTCACATTCTCGTTCCTCTTCTCATCTTTGCTTCCGCCTCCCTATCTTTCCTCCTTTATTATCTCTTTCCATTTAAATTTCACATTCTCGTGCCTTTCAACATTTTCCCTTCAACCTCCCTATCTATCCTTTGTTATCCTTTTTCCGTTTCAGCGTCCGTTCGTGGTTTGTTTATATTTTCCTGGTTCATGGCCTCCAGACCCGCCGTTTAAAAGAGGTCTTGTTATTACCACCTCGCATCTTGGGCAAAAGGTTTTCATCCTGTGCTTCCTTCTCTTGCCACCTCACCTTGTCTCTGGCTTCTTTGACTCTTGCCTCTCGCTGTTTTGAACTCTTTTACTCACTTGCACTCACTGTCTTTACATTCACCGTCTTTCCATCAGTGTTTATTACAGTCACCACTCTAACATTCAGCATCTTTCTCTTATAATCACTTACTAGGCCTTGCACTCACAATAAGTGTATTATTATTTGAATCACCCTCATACCCCTACAGTCAAGATCTTTCCTCCTTCCATAATCATTAGCTCTTTAAACCATACACTAAGGTACACAAAGTAAACGTCACCATTTTCCTCCCGGAACAAGAATTCGATCTTGTACGAGTAACAAGAGACATGGCAGGGTTCTGCGTCTCCTTTCCTCGTCCCACCTGCAAAAATAAACCTTTAGTTACAAAGTGACTCAACGTCCTGGACTTTTGTGACAACGCCAGAAGGAAAGAATGCAAGTGTAATCGGAGTGAGCGACATGAAGGATGTACCGAACTGTAACACTGCGATGACCCGAGGAGAGAGAGAGAGAGAGAGAGAGAGAGACGAGTTGAACGGAAGAACAAAGGCGGAGTACAAAAGAGAATTGAGAGAGGAATAAACAAAAAGACGATAAAGTGTTGGCTGGCTTAAAGATGAAGCAATATAGACCAAGAGAAGAAGGGAGAGAGAAGAACGGGAAATAAAAAAATGGGTTGAAGGCAAGAGAGAACAAAGTTGGATTTGGAAGAGAGTTGAAGGAAGACAGATGAAGCCTAACCGTGAGCGCTGGATTAAATAAAAGTTGTTGTACCTTTTACTTGGTGCTGGAGTCCCCCTCGACCCTGACAAGACCCCGGTAATAAAGCAGTGAGGGTAATGATAGGGAACAAAGCAGCCCAGCAAGAAAAACGATCGGGCATTTTTAGGGTTACAAGACCCCGGTAATAAAGCAGTGAGGGTAATGATAGGGAACAAAGCAGTCAAGCAAGAAAAACGATCGGGTATTTATAGGGTTACAAGACCCCGGTAATAAAGCAGTGAGGGTAATGATAGGGAACAAAGCAGCCAAGCAAGAAAAACGGTCGGGTATTTATAGGGTTACAAGACCCCGGTAATAAATTTTCAGTTTCAAATTCAAATATTTTATTTCCAGTAAACAGTGGTATTAATAAAGATACATGTTCCGATATATAGTAAGTACAGTACATGGAGAAAATGAAAAATCAGTACAAATCAAGACAACTTTATAGCAAGATAAAATCCCAACTGCAACATCGCTTTCATTTGACATTTACGCTGCAGTGTCATTAATAACTAGAAAAGTGTGTGTGTGTGTGTGTGTGTGTGTGTGTGTGTGTGTGTGTGTGTGTGTGTGTGTGTGTGTGTGTGTGTGTGTGTGTGTGTGTGTGTGTGTGCAGGAGGTGGGGTGGAAATCTTTCAATTTTCAGTTTGAGAAAGTGGAGATATAAGAGGGAACAGTGACATATACTTTAAAAATACAGTATAATAAACACCACAACACGTGTTTGCCAGCGCTGCTTCGCATCGACAATTTCTTTTCAGACTGGCGAGATCCTGTAGAGATAAAGCAACCTCTCTCTCTCTCTCTCTCTCTCTCTCTCTCTCTCTCTCTCTCTCTCTCTCTCTCCACCACATTTTTTTTCTTCTTTCGCCAGGGATTCTCTCCTATTTTTTCCATTTCACATAAAAATCAGTCCTGGTTGACTTTTTCTAATATGTGCATAACTAATTTTAAGCATAATAACCTCAAATTTTGCTAAAAAATTCTCTCATGTTTTTCTGAAGATATTTTTTATTGTTAGTTTTACTCAGTTCTCTCCAATTTTACGATCCCTTCATCCTCTGTTTTTTTTTTTTCCCTCCGTTGCTGTGGACCGACACCTGTTTTATTTTTTTTCAGTTTTCTTTGTTATATTTTTCTTTCAATGGATTTGTTTGTGTTTCCCGGTTTCTTTATGATTTTTATTTATTTTAATTCTCTCTTAGGTTTTTCTCATCCTCATTCTTTAATTCTTTCTTTTTCCTGTTTTACATCCTATTTCCATTTTGCTCTCTTACTTGTTTATTCCTATTTCTTTTCCCCATCCTTTTTACGTCTGTCATCCATCCTCACTTTTCTCACATTATTCTTCCTTTCCTTATTCCATGTTTACTTTCTTCTTCTTCCCTTGTCTTTCCTCCGTTCAATGCTTTATCCCTTCCTCCTTCCTTCAATTCTTCTCCCTCCGTCACCTCACCTCTCCTTCTTCCCTCTCTCACCTGTCCTTCCTTCCCTCCCTCCCTCCCTTCCTCTCCTCTCTTCTCTTCCCCCACTCCTTTCCTCTCCTCATTTCTCTTTTCCCCACCCTCCTTCACATCTCCTCTCCTCTCTCCTCTCATGCCTCACTTCCCTCCCGTCTCACCACTTTCTTACTTCGCATCTTTCCTTTTATTTTCCTCCCTCCTTGTACCTTTCCTTCCTATTAAATCATTTCTCATCCTTCTTCTCATCTCTCTCCTGCCCGTCCTTCCACATTCTCTTGCTTCCCCGTCTCCTTTCCTCCTCCTCTCCTGCCCTCTTCCTTCTACTCATTCTTTCCTTTCTTCTTCCTTCACCTTTCTTCTCCTCCCCGACTGTATTCCTTACCATCACGAGAGAGAGAAAGAGAGAGAGAGTAATCGAAGGCGCCCTGGGAAAAAGTGTTAGTTAAAAGAGAGAGGTGTTGAAAAACGCCTAAAGGAAAGCTAAAAACTAGGTTTTGTTGTGTAAGGCGTAAAGGAAAATTAACGAATACAGACCAAAGGCTTTTTGAGAGAGAGAGAGAGAGAGAGAGAGAGAGAGAGAGAGAGAGAGAGAGAGAGAGAGAGAGAGAGAGAGAGAGAGAGAGAGAGAGAGAGAGAGAGAGAGAGAGAGAGAGAGACGGGAGGGGATGGAATGGAAGTCGCCCTGGGAAAAAGTGAGAGAGAAGAATGGCGCTGAAAAACTAAAGAAATCGTTTCTTTGTGTATACCTGTATACAGTATAGCGTAAAAGAAAATTAACAGATACTGAACAAACTCGTTTAGAGAGAGAGAGAGCATAACAGCCTAGTACCAGACTGAATCAGGGACTCCAACCGTGTGTGTGTGTGTGTGTGTGTGTGTGTGTGTGTGTGTGTTATACATTATAAATGAAGCTCACCTAAGTTCACAAGTGACACACCAACTCAACATAACCCCAGCCTGTGCAGTAGTCTGCCTTTCTGTATATCCATCTTCCTTCCTTTCTGTGCCTATCATATTGTTTGTGTATCTGCCAACCCACCTTTTTCTAGCAGGATTCACCAACATACAGAACAACACCTGTCACATTACAGCCACATGCCCAGAATTATGTCTCCACCCTTAGTTTCTCATTGCCCAAACAATATTCATGCCTGATACTGTATTATATCCGTTTTTCAGATTATGTAGGTGATGTGTTTTCCCTGTTTCTTTTAAAACAGATAAACGCTGGAGTACATAAATTATACAGCTGGAAATAACGTGTTATGAAATAAGAGTTGGAATAATGAAACCTGGAGCGCCCCGTCCAGACGACAGAGCCAATGAAATTGTAGTTTAATATGCAATTTCCAGCAGCGGCCACCAATCATTTTGCTGACCTTCAGGTGCAGAATTTATGGGTGGTAAATTAGTGCAGGTGCGGCACTCATGAATGATGATAGCGTTATCTCACACACACACACACACACACACACACACACACACACACACACACACACACACACACACACACACACACACACACACACACACACACACACACACACAATAGAAGACTTCGACCTCGTACCTGTGTCGTGTCCGAGTGGCCATAAATTTGACACAGAGGTGCAAGGAAACTATTACATACATGCTTAAATACATACTTCCATACATACATGAGTACATACTTACATACACATATACATGCATACATACATACACAGAAATGCACAATGCTGGAGTAGCCTACTAGTTGACGGCCTACCTGCGTCATGTTGAAATAGCCGTAAACATGACACAGAGGTGCAGGGCAGAGCACTAGACAGCTGGCATTACTGGGACGGCCTGTGAACCACAAGGGAATCTTGTAAATGATTTTACACTAAATAATCATCTCATTCTTTCAGAATACTGGATTGGGTGCTGCTATCGAAGGTGTCCCTTATCTTTTTTTCTCTACTTCCCTCCCTCTCTCTCCTTAATCTTTCTTCTCACGCCCTACCCCATATCCCATCCTCCCTCCCTGTCCTTAATCTTTCTTCTCACGCCCTCCCCTTTTCCCTCACTCTCTCCCTCTCTTTCCTTAATCTTTCTTCTCACGCCCTCCCCCTGTCCCTCACTCTCTCCTCCCTGCTTCCTCCTCCCCATCCCCTTAACTTTCGGGGCTCCCTCCTTCCACACATCACCATTTTTCTCGACTCTGCAAGAAAAAACAAGAAGTCCATTATGTCCCCTCAAGCTTTCCTCCTTCGTTCCCTTCCTGCATTCCTTCTCATTCTTATCTTTCCGCCATTCCTTCACTTTCCCTTCCTCCGCTCCGTTTTATTTTTTTTATCTTATCGTCTTTCCTTCCACCCTTCCCTAACCCCATTCTTTTCTTTCCGCCTGTTTCTTGTATATATTTTTCATCTTCTTACCTTTCCTTTTTTCCTTCAAATTCTGCTTATTTTACTTCCTTCCTTCTCTTTAATAACGCCTGTCTTCCTCCTGTTTCCTTTTTTCTCTTCTCAGTTTTTCGTGTTTATATTAATATCTCACATCACGTGTCCAGTTCCTTGTAGTTGTTTTTTCTTCATTTTTCTCCCTCCATTCACTTTATCCTCTCCGGCTTTCTCCCCCCTACCCTTCCTTTTACTCTCACGTTCTCTTGCATTTTCTTCCCTCTTCTCTCTCTCTCTCTCTCCCTCCCTCTCTCTCTCTCTCTCTCTCTCTCTCTCTCATATTTTCAGGCTCGGCTTTCACTCTCTCCCTTTTTGTCACATATTTTGCCCACTTTCGTTCGTCTTGTGTGTACTCTTTCCTCTTTCTTTCTGTCCCTCTCTCCTGTTATTGCCCTTTATTACCCGTTCCCGCCCCGGAGAAGCTCGGGAGAGGGTATTCTTTTCATTCGGTTTGTCTGTCTGTTTGTGTCGTTTTTTGTCTGTCTGTCCGTTAACAACTTTACGCGAAAACTGCTTGTATGATTTCGGCTAAAATTACAGGGATGATGGTCTATGACCTTCTGATCACCTGGTTAAATTTTGGGCCAAATTGGGCCATGGCCATGGCAGTGGGCCCATAAAATGTAAAAAAAAAAAAGGAGGGGGACGGTTAAAAATCGTTTTTTCGCCATAACTCCTTTCAAATTCGTCATATCGACAAGAAACCAAAACCTAAATGTACATCCTTCAAATCTGCATCCTATTACATGCCTCACCACATCAAGGGGTCACTTCCCAGTTGGCGGTAGTGGGGTTAATGTCAGGTGAGTCGGGCCTACAATTTCAAATGGACATATAATCGTCAGTTATCAAGCCTATTTGCTTAAATTTGATGTGACATCTTGAACTATATATCCTGTTGTGTGCATAGGTCAGCACTAAAATGACTGCCTGAGACGGGTTTGCTGTGTTTTGGCACAGCTCCTTGTTTAATTTACTTTTGTCTTACTCCCCCCTCTCTGTCTGTCTGTCTGTCTGTCTGTCTGTCTCTCTCTCTCTCTCTCTCTCTCTCTCTCTCCGTACTGTCTTGGCTGACCACCCACGTCTGTCCCTGCGTCCTCTTCCACCCTCCACCCCGTCACCAGTGAGTCATAGGGCCTGGGGGCACACTTGTCCAGCGTGGCGCCTCCACCCCGTGGCACTGATCTGGTAACGCTTGGTGGATCGACATAGCGCCTTAACTGTACCATACGAGTATAATACGTGCTATTTTTATTTGTTAACTTTATGATAATACCACGTGTAATGATTATGTTATTAAGTTAATATTACCACGTGCTATTGTTAACTTTTAAACTTTATGATAATATCACGTGTTATTGTTACCATACTAAATGAAAATATCTCCTGTTAGGGTTACCTTAATAACTTTATGATAATGTCACGTGTTATTGTTACTTTATTAACTGTATGATAATGTCACGTGTTATTGTTCCCTTATCAACTCTATGATATTGTCACGTGTTATTGTTACCGTACTAACTCCGTGATTATGTCAGGTGTTATTGTTACTTTCTTAACTTTGTGATAACACCACGTGTTATTTTCACCTTATCGATTCACTACCCCAATTCATCTCTCTCCCCCTTTCCTGCTTCCCTTAACCCTTCTTGCCCTGCCCTTCTTTCCCAACTTTCTTCCCATCTTTCTTCACATCTGCTTACTCTGCTTTTTCCTCCCTCTTTATTTAACTTCCTCCTCCTCTTCCTCCTTCACTTTTTTCCTAACACGTCCCTTCTGCTTCTATTTTCCCTTTTTCCGTTTCCCTTTTCCTTTCTACCTCCCTTGTGACTTTGCACCACATCGCCACTCTCTCCCCTGATTCCCCTACCCTTCTCTTCTCTTCCCTTCCATATCCTCCATTTCCCTTCTCTTCCCTTCCTTTCACTTTCCTTTCCATCCCGTCCCTTCCCTTCACATCCCTTCCACACTGCATTTTCCACACTGTGTCTACGGAAGCCTCGTTAACTCAACCTACCCGTACATAATGTTATGTCTTATTTATTTATTTGCTTACTCTTTTTACTTTATTTCTTTTTCTTTCAGGTTATTCAAACTGGTAGCTTATAGATAAAGTTTTACAGAATGTAACTTTCCCTTTCAGTCTTTCCTATGAAATTTCCATGTCAGTTTGTCCATGCTGCAGGGTGGTGCTACCCGCTTTTTCCTGCCAGTTTTAACTGGAGGGTTTGGAGGCGGGGGGAGACTTTTTGCTATACTATCCTTATCCATCAGCATGTAGAACTAGATCGGGTATTTATAGTTTACTATGTAACAAGCAGCCTCGAAAGGACCATAAGGCCTGTTGCTGTCTGCTTTCCATTGTATTCTTTTGTATTTGTATTCCTTCCCTTCCCATCCCTTCCTTTCCCTTCCCTTCTTTTACCTCTACTGGCTTTCCGTTTTCTTCCCTTCCCTTTTCTTCCCCTCTCTTTTTTCCCTTCCTTTCCCGTTCTTTCCCTTCTCTTCCCTTCCGTTTTCTTTCCTTCCCTTCTCTTCCCCTCATTTCCATTCCCTTTCCTTTCATTTCATTTCCTTTCTTTCCTTTCTCTTCCATTCCCATTCCTTCACTTCCTTTTTCTTCCTCTTCCATCAGTCCGTCTCCCACTCCTGTCACACCTCTTCCCCCTTTTCATCCCTTCCTCCCATTTCATCCCTTTCCTCCTTTCACCCTTTCCTCCAGTTTCACCCCTTCCCCTCTTTTCACCCCTTCCCTCTTTTCTACTCCTTCCCTCCTTTTCACCCTTTCCCCCCTCTTTCACCCCTTTTCCCAATTTCACTCCTTCCTCCCTTTCTATCCCTTAACCCTTTTTCATCCCTTCCCGCATTTTTCATCTCTTTCACCCTCCACCCCTATACAGCTCCCCCTTCCCCCCTGCAACTCACTCCTTTCCCCCTACACCTTCCCCCATTCCCACCTACACCCCTCCCCTTTCCCCCTGCAACTCGCCCCTTTTGCCCCCTACAACTCGTCGCTTTCCCCCCTACAACTCGCCCTTTTCCCGCCTATAACTCTTCCCTTTCCCGCCTACAACTCTTCCCTTTCCCGCCTACAACTCTTCCCTTTCCCCCCTACAACTCGCCCTTTTCTCGCCTACAACTCTTCCCTTTCCCGCCTACAACTCGCCCTTTTCCCGCCTACAACTCTTCCATTTCCCGCCTACAACTCTTCCCTTTCCCGGCTACAACTCGCCCTTTTCCCCCTTACAGCTCGCCCCTTTCCCCCTACAGCTCGCCCCTTTCCCCCTACAGCTCGCCCCTTTCCCGCTTACAGCTCGCCCTTTTCCCGCTACAGCTCACCCCTTTCCCCCTACAACTCGCCCCTTTCTCCCCTATAACTCGCCTATTCTCCCCCACACCTAGAACTCGCCCCATCTTTACAGAATGTCGCAGTAATGACATAATTTATATTAATTTGCTTGAATGTGGAAACAAATCTAGGTACTCTTGAAATTTTACTTGGACATGTTTTGATTTGCCCTGAGAAATTAAAATTTCAAACGTATCTAGATCATCTGACAAACTTTGTAAGACACCGTTTTCAAATTAAAATATATACATCACTCTGTATAATTCTGGGGAGCAATCATATCGTTAAATGGTTACTGTAACCGTTACCAAAAAATAATTTAAAGAGCGTCACTGATAATGAATGCACTCTGACAACCAGCCAGCTTCCAGCTTTCAAAAGCTTAAGGCTCATCTCTTCTCAGAGTAGATCGAGTTAGCTACAACAGAGCGTATGTGAGTGAGATGGAAGGGGGGGGGGAGGAATGGAGAGACCGAGGATGAGATGGACGGATGAGGTTGAGAATGGAGAATGAGAAACTTACTAGGTGTCCCTTCCAGGATTGAGGTATATTGCAATAGATAGATAGAACACACACACACACACACACACACACACACACACACACACACACACACACACACACACACACACACACACACACACACACACACGTGGCTAACATGGTAGATGTCATTTTCGTTAAACTGCACTTAACGTCAGCTTAGTCTCGTCACACACGTCCAGGTACACACTCGTAATAATATCAGCCAATCACAGACGCCCAAGATATAATTATCACATCCCAGGTAAAGCAGGTTGATGCATGTGGGAACAATATTCCCAATACACAGTTATTAGTTTATTATCGCAAGTTTATATGGTGTGGAGGGAGCTGGAAGGGTGGAGGAATATATGCGTATGAAATATGTGGAGGGAGCAATAAGGCGGGAGAAATATCTGCATATGAAATGGTTTGGAGGCAGGAGGAGGGCTGGAGGACTATCTGCGAATAATATGGTGTGAAGGCAGCAGGAAGGATAGTGTAATATCCGCGTATGAAGTTGGGAGTGTGTTGCCATGATGGTGCATATATTGATCAAAGGACACTTTTTTTTTTTTTTCAATATATTGTTTGGGTTTATAATGCACATTAGTTGTCACTGAATGTTTGTTGGTCTCCCACAAAGTCTTTAACACCTTAACCGTGCCCTGTATTGGTCATTTATTTTGACCTCATTTTAACAAGTGATTTGCGTATACCATGAAGTGTTGAGCAAACCTGTATACTTTAATTACGGATCATAAGCTTTTTTTTTTTTTTTTTTTTTTTTTTTTTTTTTTTAGCAGAGATCGTTGTGGAAGAGAGAGGAAGAAGGGAAGGAGAAGAACAAAAGTGGTTTAAGAGAAAGGAAGATGGGAAATGGAAGAAGAGGAAGGGAAGAAAGAAGGAAAGAAGATATAGAATGGAAAAGAACGAGGCAGAAGTGAAGTGGGGGAATGGATGAGTGGGTACAGAAGAGAGAGAAAAGGAAATTAAAAACAAATTGCGTAAAATAAGATGTTGTGACGAGTGAAGTGTGAGAAAAATGACCAGTGGAGGGAATGTAGACCAACTTAGTGTGATGAACGGTGAGCAATTAAGTATGAGGCATGATTACTATAATTAGTAAAGAATGATAGTGTATGGAGGAGTGACGTCTGTGGATAAATAGGAGGAGGAGAGATTATATGAAGTGTAGGTTGTGAGGAGGTGTAAGGTACAGACTGTATGTGTGGTGCTACTGTGAGAATATAGAGGGAGATGCTGTTTTGTTAGGCTGATTGATTTTGTGAAGGAGAGTTGGTTATGAGGTATGTGTGAGATGAAGGAGGTGTGACGTGTAAGGGAAAGTGGAAATGAAATGAAAGGTTTGAGGAAGAGTGGGATTGTGTGAAGAGAGCTGCTGTGGGGACGTAGAATGTAGTCTGTCTGAAGTGTGAGGAATGAAGTGTGAGATAGGGATTATGTGAAGTGTAGTGTGAGCTAGTATATAGATGCGAGAGATGTGATTATTTATACTGCCGAGGATGTGTGAGTGTGAGGAATGTAGTGTGAAATAGGGATAACGTGAAGTGTGGTTTGAGTTAATATTAAGACGTGCGAAGTGTAATTATGTATAATGCAGAGGGTGTGTGAGCTATGAGACGAAGATCCATCTACTTGACAAATGGCCACCAGCTGGTGTGAATCAAGTCTTGTATAATGACTTGGATTGTCTATCCTGCCTTCATTTTACAGTAATCTAGTTCCCTTTCCTTTCTTTCTCTTCGGTAATTTACATTTCTTTCTCTGTTTTCTTTTTACAGAAAATTATTTCTTTTTCAGTGCTGAAGAGAGAGAGAGAGAGAGAGAGAGAGAGAGAGAGAGAGAGAGAGAGAGAGAGAGAGAGAGAGAGAGAAAGGCACAGTAAAAAGGTATCGTAACACTTTTTCATTCCAGTCTCTTGTTACACAAACTGTACATCAGAAACTGGTCATGGGTTCGTGTCCTTTTCCACTCAGTGGAATATGAGAAATTTTATTGTTGAAAACGAAACATATCGGCTTTACAGTTTAGGTGTGTTTGTGCCTGAGACAGAATTCCAGGCGACCGGAACTATATTAGTGCGATATTTACTGACAAAGAGAGAGAGAGAGAGAGAGAGAGAGAGAGAGAGAGAGAGAGAGAGAGAGAGAGAGAGAGAGAGAGAGAGTCAAGATTATGAAGATTACGGAGATAATAATAATAATTCGCTCTTTCATTACTTGTGGCAAAATAGTTACAACTAAAAATGATATAATGATATGGTGAAATAAGTGGAGAGAGAGAGAGAGAGAGAGAGAGAGAGAGAGAGAGAGAGAGAGAGAGAGAGAGAGAGAGAGAGAGACGCATTTCGTCTCTCCCTACCCTGCAGTCTCCCTCTTCCTCTTCTCACTCTCTTCCAGGCTCCCTTGACCTCACTGCTCTGTGTAAATCTCCCTCTCCCTCCCACTTCTCCCTTATTGTCTCATATCTCACGTCACAAGTGTCCTCTTACTCTCGCAGCTCCTTCACGTCCCCCTCATTTGAGAACCTTTGTCATCGCCAATGCTTCTCCCAGCGAATGCTTCTGGCAGCGAACAGTTTCACCAGAGAGCGTTTTTTTCAGTGAACCAGTGAGGTTATTCATTTTCTATTTTTATGCCAGGAAGAAGGAACCAAAGGCCAGAAGACCTTAAGATTGTTCCCTCCAACTCCCCAAGAAAACAACAAAAGCAGTATGACACAGAGCCAAATGCAAGATCGTTTCATTTTAAGATGCCTGGACAATTGTATCTGAAAGAATGGAGGCCATAGGCTGTGGGAAATACAGACAGAGGGAGACAGTTCCAGAGTTGAAGTGTTGCTTACATGAAGGACTGGGAGTAACAGTTAAAACTTCCATTAGAGAATTGGGCAGAAAAAAAATGAGGGTTTGTTGCTAGACGGGTGCTTTGTGTCTGCCGTAGTGGTGGAGGGATGCAAACAGACAGTTCAGAAGTGCAGTGACCATTGAAGCAGCGATAGGAAAGAGATGAGCATGCAACAGTGCAGTGAAGAGACAGAGGTTGATGGGAACTAGTAATAGGAGGGGAGTTTATGAGACGAAAAGCCCTTTACTCCACCTAGTTGAGAAGAGCTGTATCTGGGAGCATCCCCAAATATAAGGGTTGTACTCTACACACTGGCGAATAAAACCCGCGTATAAAGGCAACAACTGTAATGAGGTAAAGACGACATGATCTCGATTTAGCACACCTAATCTCTTAGAAGCAGATGCTATAAGAGAGGTAATCTTTCCAAGACAAATCCCGAGAGAATGAAACCTCAAGTATGTTTAAAGATTATGCAGGACTGAGTTGGATATTGTTCAAAATTAGAAGATACTCCTGCAAAAGATTTTGACGGGTTAAAAAACGTAAGAACTGCATTTTTAAAGCATTAAAAATAACAAGATTACTTTTACCCCAGTCAGAGACATGTGCCAAGTCAGACATTGGGTTGCCATAGCTTCATCCCTTCTTTGTTGAAGAAACTACTGACATGGATGCTGTGGGGAGCAAACTGAAAGGTGAAGGGTGGAGTCATTAGGGTGTGAGTGGAAAGGGTTAGACGTACAGCTTAGAAAGTCATTGATAAATAGAAGGAAGAGAGTTAGTGATAGGACAGACCTCTGAGGAACGTCATTATTGACAGCTCTAGGAGAAGAATGGTGGCCGTCTACAACATGTGCTATAGAATGACCAGAAAGAAAGCTAGAGATGAAGGCACAGATAGAAGGATAGGAGCTGTAGGAGGTTAGTTTGGAAATTAAAAATTTATGCCAGACTCAACCGAAAGCCACTGTGATGTCAAGTGCAATAGTAAAGCTTTCGCTAAAGTCCTGAAATGGGGATGACCAGGAGTTTGAAATATAGCTGAGAAGATCGCCAGTGGAGTGTCCCTGGCAGAACCCATACTGATGACTGGAAAGAAGGTTATGATAGAAAAGATCCTTTAATTATTTTTTTTAAAAATAGATTTTGAAAACTTTTGAAATATAGAATGTTAAAGCAATTGGTCGATAATTGAAGGGCTGGGAATGGTCACTCTTCTGGGACAGGCTTCATGATAGCACACATCCAGCAAGAAGGAAAGGTACAAGTTGACAGAGGCAAAAGAGTTTGCTTAGGTAGGGTGTAAGCACAGAAACACAGTTCTCGAGGACAACAGGTGGGACCCATATGCCTTGTTAATATTGAGGCTAGTGATGGCGGAAAGCACATCAGTTGAAGAAATTTTAATGTCAGCCATGAGGAAATCAGAGGAGGGAAGTGATGAAGGAACAGCAGCGGAATCATCTGCGGTAAAACCTGGGGAAAAAATCTGAGCGAAGAGTTCTGCTGAATAAGTAAAAGAAACAGTTACAAGGCCATC
This sequence comes from Coenobita brevimanus, assembly GCF_032717465.1. NCBI lineage: Eukaryota > Metazoa > Arthropoda > Malacostraca > Decapoda > Coenobitidae > Coenobita > Coenobita brevimanus. Next base: position 16,228,195 of record NC_136970.1, on the reverse strand, counting down.
AGGGTCGAAAAAAAGAGGGAAGGATGATGAGGTATAGTTGTTACAAAGGTTTTTGACAAGGTGCTAGAGGGAGTGGGACGAATTTCAGTTTGACAGTACAGAGAACTGAGTACAAACAAAATTATTTTTAGCAGAATGAAGAACAGACTTAGCACGTTTCCAGAAAGAAACATAAAAGATATACTATTAAGTGATGGGTTGACTCTGGAACCATTTGTAGGCCTTCTCCTTGTTGAGGACAGCATTAGAATACGCATGATTAAACCCATTATTACTTTTTTTTTTTTTGCATTAGTCACAGGATAAGAGAAAGGAATGAATGATTCTATACCTGATAGAATAACCTCCACTGTGCACAAGGCAAGCTGAAATGGCTCTCGGCCATGGAAGCAATAATCATTCCAGGGAAAAAAAATTTATATGGCAGGAAGAAGGAACCAAAGGCCTGTAGCCCGCAACCGTTCCTTTCAAGAACAAAACAAAAACGGTACAAAAAACGGCCACACTCAAGATCCATTCATTTCGAGATGCCTGGACACACTGCGTTTGAAAGACTGGATATCACAGGAAATATGAAATATAGATAGAAGGATACAGTTCTAGAGTTGACCTGTTGCATAAATGAAGTACAAGAAATAACGGTTAACTCTTGCATTAGAAATTTGGACAGAAAAGGGACGAGAGTTTGTTGCTAGACGGGTGCTACGCGCCCCTCGAAGAGGTGGGGGGATGCAAGCAGACAGTTCAGAGGAACAGTGACCATTGAAGTAGTGACAGAAAAGAGATAAAGAGGCAACAGTGCGGAGATAAGACAGAGGTTAAAGGGAGCCAGGAAGAGGAGGAGAGTTAATGAGACGAAACGCTTTTGACTCCTATTGAGAAGAGCTGTATGTAGGGAGCCTCCCCACACGTGAGAGTTGTTCTCTACGCAGGGGTGAATAAAACCTGTGTATGAAGTCAACAACTGCGCAGGGGTAAAGAAGGTAAGAAGTCAGCTTAGCACACCTACTCTCTTGAAAGCAGATTTTACAAGATGTAATAACATCTTTCCAAGATAAATTCCGAGAGAATGAAATCCCAAGTATGTTCAAGGATGATGCAGGATTGAGATGGATATCATTAAACATTGGTGAGTACTCCTGTGGAAGATTTTGTCTTTGATGCATTAAAAACAACAAGGTTAGCCTACTTTTACCCCAGTCACAGATTGGAGCCAACTCAGACATTAGGTGTGACATAGCCTCATCCTTTGTTTCTTGAAGTAATTGCTGAGATGGACGTTGGGGGAACCGAATGGAAAGGTGAAGGGTGGAATCATCAGAGTATGAGTGGATAGAGTTAGATGTACAGCTTAGAAGATCATTGATGAATAAAAGGAATCGAGTTGGTGATAGGACAGAGCCCTGAGAAACACCACTATTGATAGATCTAGGAGAAGAACGGTGGGCGTCTACAACAGCAGCTATAGATCGACCAAAATGGAAGCTATACTTGAAAGCACAGATAGAAGGATATAAACCGTATGAGGGCAGTTTGCAGGGCCTCCCAATCAGCAGCTCTAGGGCAATAGGCGCCGCTTCTTGGGAGGGTTCACTGGCTTTACTGGAGAGATAGGACAGGTTAAAGTAATAAGGTTGTGATCAGAGGAGCCCAATGGAGAGAAAAGATTAACAATATAAGGAGAACGATGAGTTGTAAGGAAGAGTTCAAGTATGTTGGAACTCTGTCGAAAGTAGTCAGGGATGCAGGTTGGGTGCTGTGAAAGCTGCTGTAGGTCATTAAGAATAGAAAAATTCACTGGTTGATCAGTGAATGGAAAGGAGAGCCAAAGGTGGTGGTGAGCATTGAAATTAGAATGGATATTTTAAAGAAAAGAAAAATTGAGAGGATGTGTTCCATCTTAAAAGTAAGATAGTCGAAGATTTTTCATAGTCAGTATAATTATGAGATAAGTAAACAACACAGATATATTTAGTCACAGTCTCAGACGAGACACTTCATTACTACTGAATATAAATTTGCCTGTATTATTTTTTAAAGTGGGTAAACCTTACATATATTTTTTTAGCAATTCTGTGTGTGTGTGTGTGTGTGTGTGTGTGTGTGTGTGTGTGTGTTTTGTTATTTTTAAGATTTATATTTTGCTCCTGATCATAACAGCAGCAGGTAAAAGGATATAATATGTTTAGGAATACAGCCTGTATATAATAGATATAAATTTCAAGCTATATAGCTACAGTATATGACAGCATCAGGTTATAGATGACAATGACATTTAGGAATTACCTCATAAAGAGTAATGTCAAGAAGAGTAGAACGCCTCTCTCTCTCTATAAAAAGCAGATTTATTATCAGAATGTCTGTCATGCTTTAACTTACACCGTGAAATCTGCAGCATGACAAAATCCCCGTAACGTTAAATTTACGTTTGGCGTGATGAACTTGACTGAAAGCAGTAACTGGTGTGGCTGGGTCAAGTACCACTACACTACATCCACCAGTAATTAATAGGGCTGGTCAAGTACCACTACACTACATCCACCAGTAATTAATAGGGCTGGGTCAAGAACCACTACACTACATCTGCTAATATAATTGTTAGGACTGGGTCAAGTACCACAACACTGAACTCTCTAATAATTGGCAGGGTTGGGTCAAACACCGCTACACTACACTACACCCTCTAGTAAAAGCCATTTTGGATTTCAAAGTAAAAAGTAAAAGTTTAAGTCGCAATTTTTTGTCCCAACTCTTTTTCAGTAGTTTTTTTTTTTTTTTAGGATACTTTGATAATGACCGATGGTGGTAGTTGGTACGAGTTTGGAGACAACTTAGTCATCAGCTCTTCACGTTTCATATATGCCATTGTTTTACTGATGCTTCATTGTTTAGTCTATATACCCTAAAAGCATTCTTACATTTTGCCAGTACTATTTTTAAGTCCGGTTTGATCCGAATGGTATCAGTTAGGACGCGCGACAAGTCTACAACTCCAAATATTACAGCGTCCTCTCTTTTTTTGTTTTCACTTCAACTGGAACTTTTATTGTTTCTATGAATATTCTGTGTAGTGATTCGAGGAAATTATAAACTCAATATTATAATCCTTTACTTTATTTTCCCATGTTTCCAGTTCGCCAACACCTTCAGTTAGCTCTCTCGTAGTACATTGTTCAAAGCTACTTTCCTGCAAATAAAACTAGCTGATAAATGTAATGTAATATAGTATTGTTAGTGATGAAAGAGAGTTGCTAGGGTCAAGTAATGGTGCCCCTTCTGCTACTACATCTTCACGCACACTAATTGCATTTCAGGTAGAGTTTATTTGGACTGTAGCTGTTTATTTATCACTCTGTTTCTGTTACTCTGTCTATTTTTATCTCGGTATCCATGTGCCATTCTCTCTAACTGTATCTATCTGTTTGTCTCTCTATCTGTCTGTCTGACATTACAGTGAGGCCCGGAATATTGTATTCATGTTAACGAAATTCGTCTTCGATTAAACAAGCAAAGTTAACAAAAGTTGTGCAGATGAAAGAGTTTAACGAGTCGTAGAACACCACACTTGAGAAATTATGACGCAGGCACTCCAGTGAAAGAAATCATACGTATATGAATTCATTTATTATTCAAATCTTTGAACATATCAGCTCCACCTCACACACATGTCTCTCACACTGATGTATTACATTTGAATAGTCTCTCACGCAACGTTAACTACAAATACCTCTATCCTATCCTGACTAATTGTTACAGTATGTCTGTAGGATCAGGGTAATGTCGTATATTTGGAGATGTGAAGAACATTCTAGAAATTATGTGTTGTGTCGTAGTGCTAGGTTAATGTTTGTATTTGGAGACGTTAGGAACATTCTGAAGATTTTGGCATGTCTGTTTTGTTTATCTTCCCTCTTACGTTGGAATTAATTCTTGCCATTATAGCTATTGACCACTGCTAATTTACATGCTTAATTGCGTGAGAAAATGTGAGTTCTCCCCTTGGTTCTGTAGTGTTCTGGGCTGTACTACAGTCGCGGCGCACGACTCTGAGATTGTCATTATCCTACCCTGGCAACCTTCCCATCAACTGTGCTTCTGATTTCGTGTATAATATGTGTTATGGGGGTGTATATTGCGGTGCACTCTTAACCTTTAATTAAGCACCAAAAGGGATAAGATAAAGTTTGCAAGAAAACTAACTTAACTTTACTGTACACTATAACATACACAACCAAAGAAGAAACCAGGGTTCGTTTTACAAAAGGGAGGATTCATATAGGCCTCAGGATACAAATATAAAACAAATTATTTCTTACCTAACCAGAATACACTCAGTGGAAGCTAAGTACTCACAAAGCTCGAGGAAACGTGGAGACTTCGAAGGTTAAATCCAGATATAAATCACACACCAGTGTAAATGGAGGAGTGAACCAAAAATGGGAAATTGTACACAAACAGTGTGTTTTGTGACCAAAGTCACGTAGTGAGTAGTGTTGGGGAAAAGTGCAACACAGTGTGACAAAAGTGTAACGTGACAGTAAATGGGACAAAGGTGTACAAATGACAAAAATGTGCAGGAATGTGTGTACAAAAATGAGACTAAATGTGTACAGGGATGTGTGTACAAAAAGAGACAAAATGTGTCTCCTCACATTTTCCTGGAGCTTATAAAGGAGACTTACTCTGCCTTTCTCAGCTAATTAACCACTAGGCTGTCTTAAAAATAATCTCTGTCCATACAGAAACAATAGAGGCACCTGCTACCAATGAGGGCCTCATACACTTCACACAGAACCAATTGCGTGCCATCAAGAACGTGACGAAAGGGCCATTTAGGCTTCTAATTGGCAAACATCCTTACTTTGCTCCTCCCACATTATGTCACACCCACAGTTCAAGGACAAGAGGGATTTTCTGCCTAATTTGTGAGAAAAGCATCTGGTGTGTTATCAGATGAGGAGGCAAAAATGTACGCTGGATAAACACAGCTGGGGACCTGGGTCACCCTTTGCAGGCAGCAAAACTGATAAGAAAAAAGATTTATGTTCTTAATGGCTCGCTTCTCTCTCCTTTCATTATCACCTTATCTTCTATTTCACCCATTCGCTACTGGGGTAACTACTCCAATGACACCTCCCTTCCTGAGAGAAGAAATTTCCCAAGGGGAAATTTCTGGATACTGTACAATCAAGTTCTGGACAGGAAATCTGCTAAAACATTACTAACACCTTTTACATGTCTTACATCAAGGGAGTATGCCTGCAAAAATAGGGCCCAGGGGGTCAGTCTAAGATTTTTGTCCTTAAATCGGGACAAAAATTTCAGAGGGTGGTGATCAGTGTACACTACAACATCACCTGACCCTGGACCAACATATACAGAGAAGTGTTGAAGGGCAAGTATGAGTGCAAGGAGTTCTTTCTCAATAGTTGAATAATTTCTCTGGGCCTTATTGAGCTTTTTGCTAAAATAGCAAACAGGCATCTCAGAGCCTTCATCATTATCCTGAAGCAAAACTGCGCCGGCCCCTAGGCCACTGGCATCAACAGCTAATTTAAAGAGTTTATCAAAACTGGGAGCTTGAAGCACTGGGTGACTTGACAGGATGGCTTTGACTTTAGAATAGGTTTCCACACATTCTGGCTTCCGCTCATACTTGACTCCTTTTCTTAACAAATCAGTGAGGGGAGCTACAAGATCAGAGAAGTTCAGGACAAAACGTCTGTAGTACCCTACCATACCCAAGAATCGTTGCAACTCTCTTATTTTTGGGTTGGGGGGAATTGACTATGGCCTGAACTTTAACATCAGGTGGACTCACTTGGCCTAAATCGACCACATAATCACCTACTCTAGGAAGTGGGTAAGTATCAGTCTTGGTAAGGGAGTTGACTTTACGATAATCAATACAAAAGTGATGTGACCCATTGGGTTTTGGAACCACTATGATCGGGGAGCACCACTCTCTTTGACAGGACTCGATTAACCCCTGCTGCAAAATGTAGTTCAGCTCCTCTCGAACGATGGTCTGCTTCTGAGGACTAGCCCAGTAGGGGGACTGCCTTACAGGGCTGGCATCTCCAACGTCCACATCGTGCTGTGCCACTTCCGTCCGTCCTGGGGTGTCCAGGAAGACATCAGGGAACTTCCTGAGAAGGGCAACAAGCTCAGCACACCGTTCTGCAGTCAAGTGGGAGAGTTTATCAGTCAGTGTACTCCAAGTTTCCTGGGTTTCTCTCCAACTGATCATCTGGTCCAAAGTCAAAGGGCAGCCCTCGTCCTCCGCCAATTCGACAGTCGACACCACGCATGCAGCACTAGGGGGGTCCGCAAACTCGACAGCCAACACCACACATGCAGCACTAGGGGGGTCCATGTCTTGCCTGTGGTACTCCTTCAACATATTTATATGGCACAGTCTTCGTTCCTTCCTCCGGTCTGGGGTTAAAATGACATAATTTACTTCACCTACCCTCTTTTCCACTAGATAAGGGCCTGCAAAACTTGCCTGCAGAGGCTGACCATGAATGGGAAGCAAGACAAGAACTTGATCACCTGGGTGAAACACTCTGTGCCTAACTTTCTTAGAGTGGTCATACCACCTCTTCATCTTCTCCTGAGGGGACTCCAAGTGTGCCCTGGCTATTTCCAAACTATAGGCCAGTCTTTCTTAAAATTTTGACACAGTCTAGCAAGTTAATTTGGTCATCATCCTTGACCCATTGTTCTTTGAGGAGTTTAAGAGGACCTCTTACTTCATGGCCAAAGATTAACTGAAATGGGGAGTAGCCCAAGGACTCGCTTGATGCCTCTCTGGTTGCAAAAAGTAGGAAAGGCAAACACTTGTCCCATTCCTTTTCATCAACACACATTTTTCTGAGCATACTCTTCAAAGTTTGGTGATACCTCTCTAATGCACCTTGACTTTGAGGATGATATGCTGAAGAAGTGATCTGTGAGATTCCTAACTCCTTAAGGGTTTGTCTGAACAGTTTGGAATTAAAATTACTGCCTTGATCCGATTGCACCTCCTTAGAGAGACCAAAACGGGAAAAGAAGGTTAGCATCTCCTTTACAACCAATTTAGCTGAAATATATCTCAAGGGAATGGCTTCAGGATATCTTGTGGTCATGTCTAACATTGTGAGGATGTACCGGTGGCCTGAAGAGGTCTTAGGCAATGGGCCAACAATGTCCACAAGGACTCTAGTGAAAGGGGCCTCAAACACAGATAGAGGAATCAAAGGAGCCGCAGGGATGGACTTACTGCTCTTACCGACTAGCTGACAGGTGTGACATGACCGACAGAACCGGGAGACATCTCGATGGATTCCAGGCCAGTAAAAATGCTGCCAGACGCGGAAGAGAGTCTTCCTCACCCCTAAGTGACCTGCTAAAGAAGAGTCACGAGCAATGGACATAATTTTTTGCCTATAGGGTCTTGGAACCACCACCGGATGTACAGTCTTCCACTCATTATTATGAGCAACACTACAGTAGGAGGTCTCCATCTCATGAACTCGTTATTTGGCCTTAAATGATAACACTCAGTCAGTTCAGACTCACATTCATATTCCCTAACTGCTGAGTCAATTAAAGTGGCAAAATCTGGATCAGATCTTTGCATATCAGCTAACTTGGCACTTGCATCAGTCTGGGGAGAATCATCAACCTCTGAGTCATTTAACTGGGCAAAGAAGGTATCATCAAGCCCAGTATCATCATCGGCATTGCCAGTGCCATTACTGTCAACATTCTCATGGCTGGCTTTTGCCGTCATAGCTCTAGTTACAGCACAAGCGGGAAACAATTTAGGACATGTATCTTCCAACTCTTTAGTCCTATCCTCACTCAGGGGAGTTTTTGACACACAGGGAACAGCACTCACCTGTCCTCCCCCCAGGTCATTACCCTAAAGGAAAGTGACCCCTTGTACAGGAAGCTGGTCAGCAACACCCACACGCACTGAACCAGTAACTACCTCTGACTGGAGCGTCACCTCAACTAGGGGAACAGAGACAAACTCAGCTATACCCTGCAACAAGACACATTCATTAGGGTCAGCTACATCAACAATCCCCTTCAACATTAGTGACTATGAAGCTCCTGTGTCTTTAAGTATGGTGACTTCCTTACCACCTTTTCCATCAACTGAAACTAACTCCTTAGAAATAAAGTTAGCAAATAAATGACTTGGGGAGGAGTCACTTTGAGTACTGGTTGGGGGAGGACACTCTGATGGAGTCTTATTACCACTCTCACCTAAACCTGACGGCTGCACTGCTCCAGTCTTACTAGTGTCTAACAGTTGCTCCACAGGAGTGTCTATCCACCACTGACGGCTCCACTCTGGCCTTATCAACAATATGCACCTGCTGGGGTAGTGTCTGACTACCGCTAACAATATCCGTGGGTGGCTGCTCTCTGTTGGTGTCAAAAAATCCCCAAGAGTTTATCAAAGTAATAGGTTTTACAGAGGAACTTTTCCCTCTTTTTTCCAGCACCAATCCTCCAAGTGCCCCGTTCTCTGGCAATACTGGCAAAACCTGACACTTTTTCTTGACCCTCTGGCAACACTGTCCTCACTTACTTTCGTAGAACTAACATGCTCTGGGGTTGCAGTGTTCCCACTAGTGTCACTTGACATTAACTTGCCTTTACCAGAAGAAGGGTTCACAAAAACTGATTGGGTCACTCTCCTACCCTTACAAAATAACTGAGGCTTACGTTAATGCGTACGAATTATACTATAGTTATCTGCTACAACAGCAGCTTCAGCTAGGGTATCTAAACCTTTTTCCACTAGATATGTAGCCACATCCCTATCTATCTTACCAGTGAAGTTCTCCAAGATTATTATTTCTTTAAGTTTCCAGAAATCATCAACTTTCATAGAATGCAACCATTGATCAAATAAGTCTGTGAGTACTCTAGCACATTCCACATGAGTCTGATCTCTCTGTTTAAAGGTGGATCTAAATTTAAGTCTATATGCCTCTGGCACGAGTTCATAAGCTTTGAGAATGGCCTCTTTTAAACAATCATAGTCAGCGCTTTGATCTACAGATAAAGGAATATAATCCTCTTGAGCCTTTCCTTTCAAAACACTTTGCAGCAGCACTGTCCAAGAGTCTTTTGGCCACGAGAGACGATCTGCTACCTTTTCAAACATATGGAAATACTTGGTGACGTCTTGCTCATCAAAGGGAGGTACCAGATTAATGTTCTTAGCAACATCAAAAGATTCCTTGGCAGATGAACTATTAGCTCCAGGTAAACTCTTAGGGTGCTCCAGTCTGAATTCGTGAATCATTTCCTTTTGTCTCATTTGAGCCTATAATTCTATTTCCCTCATTTTGGCTTGCACTTCAAGTTCCCTCAGCTTAATTCTGGCTAACTCAAGTTGCACTTTGTCACCAGTATCATGAGCAGAAAACTCACTAAGACCAGGTATCTCCGATGCCAAAGGATCAGGGTCAACACCTTGTGCAGTATCAAATGGCTCAGAACCAGCTATAGAGGACTCACTTTGCTCAAACATGGTGTCCAATAATAACTCAAGTAACTTAGTCTTAGTGACTGAGGCAGGAAATCTCAACTGTAAAGACTGGGCAAGCAATATGAGCTCGTGTTTTGTGAGTTTTTTCACTCTGTTTGGGGAAGGCTTAGAATCCAAAAATGCTTTCAGATCAATATCACTTATTAGGGCCACGATTACTGATTATATTTAAGTAGGTAAGAGTAAGCACTGTGAATGTGGCCAAGGTTGCCAATATTATGTCACAGAGCTATCCTGGCAGGAGGTCGCCAAATTGTTATCTATCTATCTATTGCCAGACGCCTCAATCCCGTTTGGGGTGGCCACAAACAAATCGCATCCAAGTCGCCCTGTCCCCCGCCATTTCACTGCCCTGCTCCCAACTCACACCCCCCTCTCTCATATACCTCTCCACCCCATCCCTCCATCTCATTCTCGACCTCCCCCTCCCTCTTCCCCCCTCCACCTCACTCACATACACTCTCTTCGTCAGTCTTTCACCCTCCATTCTCTCCACATGGCCAAACCACCTCAGTCTGTTCCTCATAACGCTTCCTATCACATCCACATCCACACCACAACGCTCCTTTATATCCTCATTCGTCAGCCTGTCTCTCCATGTGACTCCACAGGCTCCTCTAAAATAACTAATTTCCACTGTTCTCACTCTTGACTTGTGTCCTTCCAACAACGCCCAAGCATCACTTCCATACGTTAGAGTTGGTATCACAATACTGACATGTAGTAACTTTCTCACTTCCATGCTCACTTCCCTGTTTCTTATCACTGCTTTCAAAGACCCAGCAACCTTTCTTCCCTGCTGTATCCTTTCAAGCACTTCACCCTCCAAACCTCCATCTTTACTCATCACACTACCCAAGTACTTAAACGTACTCACATTTTCCAATTCCTCACCATCCAACCTCGCTGTACATTCACTGACTTCACCTCTCTCAAAACTATCACTTTACACTTCCCTACATTCACCTTTAGATTCCGTTTCTTACACTCTCCCATACTCATCGACCATGCCTTGAAGTTCCCCTTCGTCTTCACTCAACAACACAGTATCATCTCCAAACAACAGTACAGGGAGTTTCCAAACACTATCCTCTCTCACCAGGGCCACTCCAGCATCCACTACCCTACCTTGTACCTCTTTTATTACCCCATCCATGTACAGATTGAACAATCATGGAGACATGACACATCCCTGTTTCAACCCAACTTTCAAAGAGAAAAATTCACTTAGTTCACCATCCACACGCACTGCAGCCTTCGCACCATCGTACATACTCTTCACAGCATTCAGCAACTTCCCATCTACTCCATATATTCTTAACACTTTCCACAATCCTTGTCTATCCACCCTGTCATATGCTTTCTCCAAACCCATGAAAGCCACATACAACTTCTTTCCCTTATATAGAAACTTTTCCACTAAAGATCTAAGAATGAATATCTGATCTACACAACCTCTTCCCTTCCTAAAGTCTCCCTGTTCTTCTCCAACTAATTTCTCTGCTCTTTTTCTAACTCGGTCAATAAGTATCCTACCATACACTTTTCCTATTATATTAAGAAGACAAATGCCCCTATGATTACCACACACTTCTTTTTCCCCTTTTCCTTTGTACAAGGGAATAATTATACCTGACTTCCAATCCTCCGGGACTCTACCTTCCTCCCAGGCCAATCTGCACATCTTCCACATCCATTCTACTACTATCTCTCCCCCATGCTTCAGCATTTCACCACACACTCCATCAATTCCTGGGGCTGACTGTTTTCATCGAGATGGTGTGAGGGTACAGCTGTGTAGCATCATATAGTGCCATTACCACAACTTAGTTCACCAGAGTTTTCCTCTGATGCATTAACTAAATATCTGTATGACTGCTAATCGCCTAATTCCCAAAATGATATAGTGATATGGGGTGATATATTTAGCCTGGGATGGCACTACATCTAAATGAAACCGTGACGAATTAAGGTCTTCTGATTTGTTGGCCACTAGAACACAAGTTTCTTGAATTTAATGTGTAAATTCTGAGACATGACATAAAAGGATTATAAAGAAAATACAAACAACGGTATGTTTGATTGTGGGAAGAAAATGCTGCATCATTACCGTGAAGAAGGGAAAGACGAGAGGAAGGAGTAGTTGCAAGGAGAGTGGAAAGGTTACAAGAGGATGAGAAAAAGGCAGAGTATAAGAGAGAAGTGGAGGAACGATTGGGCAAATATGAATTGGAGCAGATGGGAGACGTGGAAGGTGTGTGTAAGATATTTACAGAAGAAATATGTGCAGCATGTGATATGGTGTGTGGAAGGAAGAGAAGACGGAGGGGGGTGCAAGGAACAGCGTGGTGGACTGAAGAGGTGAAACAGGATGTGGCACAAAAGAAGAAAGCATACAATGAATGGATGAGAAATAGGGGCGTGGAAGAAGTTGAGAGGCAGAAGAGAGAGTTATATGTGGAAAGGAAGAGAGAGGTGAAAAGATTAGTAAGAGAGAGTAAGAAGAGAGTGGATGAGGAATTTGGAAGGAATTTGAGTGTAAAGTGGAGGGACTGTAAGAAAATGTTCTGGAGAGAAGTGAAAAGAGTAAGACAGGGTGGAAGTGAAGTTAGCAGGGGAGTGAAAGATAAACATGGTAGATTACTAGTGGAGAAGGGAGAAAAAGTGAGCAGATGGAGAGAAAACTTTAAGGAATTGTTGAACGTAGAGGATGGAAGTAATGCGAGTATAAGTGGCTGGGGAATGGCTGGGAGAAGGAGGGAGGTGAGAAGACAGGTAGAAATCAGTAGGATAGAGGTTGTGGAAGCAATGAAGAAAGTTAAATCAGGGAAAGCCCCAGGAATTGATGGAGTGTGTGGTGAGATGCTGAAGCATGGGGGAGAGATAGTAGTAGAATGGATGTGGAAGATGTGCAGATTGGCCTGGGAGGAAGGTAGAGTCCCGGAGGATTGGAAGTCAGGTATAATTATTCCCTTGTACAAAGGAAAAGGGGAAAAAGAAGTGTGTGGTAATCATAGGGGCATTTGTCTTCTTAGTATAATAGGAAAAGTGTATGGTAGGATACTTATAGACAGAGTTAGAGAAAGAACAGAGAAATTAGTTGGAGAAGAACAGGGAGGCTTTAGGAAGGGAAGAGGTTGTGTAGATCAGATATTCATTCTTAGATCTTTAGTGGAAAAGTTTCTAGAGAAGGGAAAGAAGTTGTATGCGGCTTTCATGGATTTGGAGAAAGCATATGACAGGGTGGATAGACAAGGATTGTGGAAAGTGTTAAGAATATATGGAGTAGATGGGAAGTTGTTGAATGCTGTGAAGAGTATGTATGATGGTGCTAAGGCTGCAGTGCGTGTGGATGGTGAACTAAGTGAATTTTTCTCTTTGAAAGTTGGTTTGAAACAGGGATGTGTCATGTCTCCATGGTTGTTCAATCTGTACATGGATGGGGTAATAAAAGAGGTACAAGGTAGGGTAGTGGATGTTGGAGTGGCCCTGGTGAGAGAGGATAGTGTTTGGAAACTCCCTGTACTGTTGTTTGCAGATGATACTGTGTTGTTGAGTGAAGATGAAGGGGAGCTGCAAGGCTTGGTGGATGAGTTTGAGAGAGTGTGTAAGAAACGGAACCTAAAGGTGAATGTAGGGAAGAGTAAAGTGATGGTCTTTGAGAGAGGTGAAGTCAGTGAATGTATAGCGAGGTTGGATGGTGAGGAATTGGAAAATGTGAGTACGTTTAAGTATTTGGGTAGTGTGATGAGTAAGGATGGAGGTTTGGAGGGTGAAGTGCTTGAAAGGGTACAGCAGGGAAGAAAGGTTGCTGGTTCCTTGAAAGCAGTGATAAGAAACAGGGAAGTGAGCATGGAAGTAAAAAAGTTACTACATGTCAGTATTGTGATACCAACTCTAACGTACGGAAGTGAAGCTTGGACGTTGTTGGAAGGACACAAGTCAAGAGTGAGAGCAGTGGAAATGAGTTATTTAAGAGGAGCTTGTGGAGTCACGTGGAGAGACAGGCTGACGAATGAGGATATAAAGGAGCGTTGTGGTGTTGATGTGGATGTGATAGGAAGCGTTGTGAGGAACACACTGAGGTGGTTTGGCCATGTGGAGAGGATGGAGGGTGAAAGACTGACGAAGAGAGTGTATGTGAGTGAGGTGGAGGGTGGAAGAGGGAGGGGGAGACCGAG
>NC_136970.1:16136955-16209455 GCF_032717465.1 Coenobita brevimanus | reverse complement strand
GAAGGGTGCTGTACAAGTTGCTCTAGGTCATTAAGAATAGAAAAGATGTTGGCTTGTTCACCAGGTGGATCAGTGAAAGCAGAGGAGAGCCAAAAGTGATGGTAAACACTGAAATATCCTAGAATGGAGAGTTCAGAGAAAGGAGAAATGGAGAGAATGCATTCCATTATAGAAGTAAGATAGTCGAAGAATTTTTCATAGTCAATAGAATTAGGGAATAAGTAAACAGCACAGACATATTTTGTCAGAGACTGGCAGGAAAGCTGAAGCCATAGAGCAGAGTATGAAGAATAATCAAGTTCAGGAACTTGAGAGATAAGTCGTTGCGTACATGTACACAACACCCACCTTTGGCTTTGAAATGAGTATAGAGGAAGTAGGAGGATACCGTAAAGGGTTTGCTAGCTGTTGCCTCAAACAGCTGAGTCTCAGTTAAGATGAGAACGTGAGGTTTAGAAGAGGAGAGGTGGTGTTCAACAGAGAGAAAGTTAGAGGAAAGGCCGCAAATGTTGGAGAAATGAAGAAGTGAGTCAGACTGTGGTTCCAGGCAGCTCGTTGAGTCGTTATGGGGAAAGGGGTGGAAGGTGGGGGCATTTATGGTCCCCCTCCCCACCGGGGACTCCGAGGCTTGGTTTTTAGATGACATTTTATTTTTATTTTTATTTTATTTTTTTGTAAATTTTGAAAAGGAAGTGTAGTGCGTAGTGTGCAAGTAGTTTGGTGTTGACAGTTAGAGACTCTTGTATTGGAGTGCATGCCTGCCTACTCTCTGTGTTATTAAAACACTGAAAAAATTCAGCAAATGGGGATGGTCAGGAACTAGTCCCAAGGGCTGATGAAAAAGGATCTCCAGCTCTCCCTTGTCGTCAGATTTCCATCAACCTTGGGACTACTGGTGATGGTGTCTGTGGTCAGCTTAAGCTACTAATACAGAACAACAGATACCATTACCACCTGTATTATGAATCCTGCCAGAACTGTTAGTATAGTACAAGTACATACTGACCAAGTTGTCATCCTTTTCTCTCTCTCTCTCTCTCTCTCTCTCTCTCTCTCTCTCTCATTGTACCCTTTTAGTCTGGAAGTATTTTGCCTTACAGAACAAAAATGTGAGGACATACCAGAAAGAAAACTATGTGAGCCCCACGCCTGTTTGTCTCGTTTTGGCACCTGAGGAGAATGACCAGGCTGACACTAAGAAAATGTCTGAACTTTACTTGACCTTTTGATATGACCTTGAAAAAGAAATTGTGTGAGTGACAGAACGAGAAAGTGGGGCAAAGAGAAAAAAAACAAATGGAGAGATTGTACAGTATATCGAAAACGGAAATGATAGAATGAAGGTTCGGTGAGAGGAAGAAGGGATGGAGATATACAAACAGGATGAGCAGGGAAGGGCAAAGAGATTTGTTAATGTGTGTGTGTGTGGAGAGAGAGAGAGAGAGAGAGAGAGAGAGAGAGAGAGAGAGAGAGAGGTCAGGTTGTGGGGTAGAAGGAACGAAGGAAAAATTGATATGTCGTGGCAGGTGGGGGGTGGGGGTTTTGGAGGTAAATAGAAAGAGGATGGGGGAAAGAGGGGTAACTGTCGGAGAGGAGAACAAAAAAACTTTAAGAGACGGAGAGTAAAGTTAGGGAAAAAGAAGAAAGAAATAATGAAAGTTGATGAAAACATTGTTGATGATGTTGGTGGTAGTGCTTGTGATTTTGGTGAGGATAAAAGAGGGCAAAAGTGGTAACGTGGGGTAGGGCGAGGAGATATCAGCCAGGTTAAGATGAAGAGAGAAACTTACAGGAAGACGAAGAGGTACGAACAAGAGGATATCAGTTTCACAGGGTTACATAGATACACAGACCACACAGACCTTACGGTCCCTACGAGACGGTCGGGCCTTAACACATTAATAGGACTCAAGTTACAGAAGTAGGAGAAAACGATGGCACAGTGTAAGACTCTTCCGCACCGTCCAAACCCTCCGGCTTTTGTCGTACAGGAGAAGAGAGAAAAGTAATACCTTCCAAGATTTAAAATGTCTGAGGGACATTTCAGAGGATAGACAGAAAGTAGATTATAATGGAAATCGAGAGGCTGAGGATTCAGCTACATAATTCAAATCATAACCTAATGAATGCACTTTTAAATAATTTTATTTATTTATTTATTTATTTAATTATAGAGAGAGAGAGAGAGAGAGAGAGAGAGAGAGAGAGAGAGAGAGAGAGAGAGAGAACGGTCGCAGTGACGCGGTAACATGGGAGACAGTGAGACTGGGTGCCTGTGACAAAGGATTCCACCTGACCCTACAATCCATCATAACACAAAGAAAGGTGTCCCCATCAGTTTTATATATGTTTTTGTGACAGCTGGGTGGGGAGCTGGAGTCCTTTGACACAGTGAATGGAGTGTAAGAGGACTGGAAAAAATGTAGTGTTGAAACAAAACTCATCGGCTTCCCAGTTGTATGTGTGGAGTCACAGTGGGTGTACATAGGCCAACACCCAAGTGTGCAGCTGCAACATGAACCCTGGCTTAGATGTGAATGTTCAATACTATGGTCAAATAAACTTTTTTTTTTTTTTTTTTACCTTTTTAAAATCACCCCTAAAGTACAAGTTTTTATTTTTAAGGACCAATTTCTGGGAGGAATGTAAAGTAAAACAGTTATATTTTCATTTTTTTTTTCATTCAAGAAATCTTTATTACAACATACAGTATATATATATATTTTTTTTTTCAAAACTTGAGTAAATATCACCCGGGGTTTGTATTAACGTACATCAAGCATAGGGTTTGTTCACCAAGGTTGGATAGTAGTGAAATGTGTGTGTGTGTGTGTGTGTGTGTGTGTGTGTGTGTGTGTGTGTGTGTGTGTGTGTGTGTGTGTGTGAGAGAGAGAGAGAGAGAGAGAGAAAGCATGTGCCCAGTAGTTTGTAAGAGAAAGAAATACTAAAGGTATCACATCCTCAGGTCATAATTTTTGCGTCTATGACATAGTTTCTTTTCTTACCAACTCACTCCCTGCTGCATAGTTCTTGTTCCCATTGCATAGATTTTCTAATTATTTCATTATTCTTACCTGTCTCACTTCCCACATACAGTATTTCATTATTCTTACCTGTCTCATCCTACATACCTCATTATTCTTACCTGTCTCACGTCCCACATACTTCATTATTCTTACTTGTCTCACATCCCACATGCTTCATTATTCTTACCTGTCTCACGTCCCACATACTTCATTATTCTTACCTGTCTCACATCCCACATACTTCATTATTCTTACTTGTTTCACGTCCCACATACTTCATTATTCTTACTTGTTTCACGTCCCACATACTTCATTATTCTTACTTGTTTCACATCCCACATACTTCATTATTCTTACTTGTTTCACGTCCCACATACTTCATTATTCTTACTTGTTTCACGTCCCACATACTTCATTATTCTTACTTGTTTCACGTCCCACATACTTCATTATTCTTACTTGTTTCACGTCCCACATACTTCATTAGTCTTACTTGTTTCACGTCCCACATACTTCATTAGTCTTACTTGTTTCACGTCCCACATACTTCATTAGTCTTACTTGTTTCACGTCCCACATACTTCATTAGTCTTACTTGTTTCACGTCCCACATACTTCATTAGTCTTACTTGTCTCACGTCCCACATACTTCATTAGTCTTACTTGTTTCACGTCCCTCATACTTCATTAGTCTTACTTGTTTCACGTCCCTCATACTGCATGAGTCTTACTTGTCTCACCCCCCACATTTTCTTTTTCTCATTTCACAGTGTTTTTCGTACACAACATATTGTCCTAATATTTAGTCACTCCCTCACTCCCTGTCTTGCCGTTCTCTTGCTTATCTGTACGTCTTAGAGACCGATTCTCAGTCTTCACCCTTTCGGTACTCTTTTCATCTCACATTTTCTCACTCTCTCACTCCCTCTCTGACATTTTCTTTCTCCTTCTCTTCCTGTCTCACTTTTTTTCACTGTCCCACAATTTTTTCTTCCTGTAGCACATCTTTCGTCCATTCGTTTTTTCTTCTCCAATGATTCTGTGTCCTATTTTACCTGGTCCTTAATTCCCTTCTAGTATATTCTCTCTGTCTCTCTCTCTCTCTCTCTCTCTCTCTCACACACACACACACACACACACACACACACACACACACACACACACACACACACACACACAGCTTTGAAATTAATCATGCTTAACCAACCTTCCCGTTTTCTACTTACAGTACAGGAAATGAAACCTTTCCCTTCCCACCCTGTCTTTTTTTCTCTCTTCTACCTCCTCCTCCATCCGCCAACTTTTTTCTCTCACTCCCTGTTTCTCTACATTTTTTCTTCACTCTTCTCTTTCTTGTTCTAATCCCTGACCCACACAGCCATTTCCCTAACATATTCTTCTCTGATCATTTCACATTTTCCTAATATATCAACATTTCTCTCTTTCACTTATTTTCTTCCTTTTATAGCAATATTTGCCACAAGGCAGTAGACTAACACCAGTCGAACAGGGCCGTACCCCCGAGGTGGATGGCAAACTGGTGACAGTGAGAGCTGGAGCTCCCGTTTCACCAGCCCTCAGGATATGATCTGACCATTTCCTTTTGTTGAACATTTTCAGTGCTGTCATTTACTCAGAGAGTATGCCAGCATACTCCCTTAATACCTCTACCTTCAACTGTCTATACCACACTACATGTACATAAGAAACCACACCTATTTCCATTCCCTCTTAACAATGGCCGCTGCATCGATATCAGCAAACGAGGTGGTATCTTGAATTGTCACCATCAGTAGGGTAGGGCTGGCAGCACAGGGTCCTCCCGGTCACTCTCAAGCGACTGTGCCAGCAGCAACCGTTGCAAATTTCGTTCATACCCGTCCTTGGAGACGTGCAGGTGCAACCTTGTTCTTCACCAATATCCGTGGTCTCATTACCAATCTGAATTCAGTTCAAATGTTCCTACAATCCGTATCCCCTCTAGCCCTGTTCCTCACAGAACCGCAAATCTCTCCCTCTACAGAAATATTCCCATTTTGTTTTTCTGGTTACAAACTTAGTAACAAGGGTGACACCTGTTGTTATAGCAAATCTGAATTTTGCAGTTAACATTGTTTTAAACTTCGCTTCAACTAACTTTGAATACTCACTGTATTAACTATATTATCTAAATATTTCCCAAATATATCTGTGTAGTTCATCACTCTCCCAGTGCTTCTTCTGAACCCAGTGTATATGACTCTGTATCTGCACGGTTCAGTTGAGTCACCTTAACCTTACCCTTGGCACTGAAATTATCATTTTGGATGATTTTGACATACATAATGTAGAGCGGTTATTGCACTCTGCCAGAACTGACGATACTCGTTTAGAGTGCGAGCTGTTTGCGGAATCATTTAATCTCACACAGTAGGTAAAGCAACCAACCAGAATACCAAACAGTCCTCACCATAGCACCCATGATCTCTTAAATATATTCCTTAAAATAATCTAGATCAGTGCAGGATAAGAATGCTGTCACCACTTGTATCCTCCGACCACTGTCTTATCAAAGCCTCATTAGTCGGCTCCCCCAAACCTCCCCATCCTGAACCTGCAAGGGTGACCAGATGGCATTTCGATAGGGCAGACTGTTATGGATTTAGAAATGATCTTGCTGATATTCCATGACAGTCTTTCTTCTCCAGTGACATTAATTCTACCCAGTCCCACATTAATGACTGAATACAAGATGGTATGGAATTTTTCATACCCAGTCAACAGTTTACTAAAAGATCGGACTTCCCCAAATGTTTGATTTTGGTGGCACGAGTAAACATGAGAACTTTGAGTCTCCCTCTGCTCCATCAGAGCTGTTGCCAAACCCTGCCATACCGCAGTTGCCAAACCCCGCATATTAAGTAATTCAGTTTTCGTTTTTAGCCCAGCAATGATGGATTCATGCCTGTCTACCTCCCACGTTGCTGGCGACTTATTGCCACCTTCACATACACCTAAGAGGCATAAATTACAAAAAGACGAGGGTGATGAGGAGTTTGAGCTCAGGAATACTTGATCTGATGACAAAAAATCAACTTAATATTGAAATAAAAAGGCCGAGAAAATTACTCAGGCAATGTAACCGGGTTAATAAGAATTAGAGTGGTGGGGGTGAAAAAAAAAAATGTGAATCACTTTGTCAATGTAAAATTGCTAGAAACCATGAAAAAACAATAATTAATCTCCCTAAAACAAACTTTCTTCAAAACCAAGCCTGAAAACTACTTAACAATCCTAGTGACAACAGAATATTTTGGTCAACTCCCAATCCTTTCAATAATAACTTTAACAAGTCATCACCCACTCCCCCACAAAAATCTTCAGATGGTAATATTTCAAATGACCCGCATGGTAATGTGAATATCCTTAACAGTACATTTGCCAGAAATTCTACCTTAGACGATTTCAGCCAGAACATCCCTGTAATAGAACTTGACTCTCTGGAAATTGTTTCACTTAAAATACAGACTAGAGACGTAAAATCCATCCTAGACAATTTACCAACCAACAGAGCTCCAGGCCCAGATGGAATTCCTCCAATTCCTTTGAAAAAGTGCTTCTCAGAACTTGCTTCTGTGCAGCTAAATTATTCCGACTATGCATCCATACTTTTTCATTCCCTAATTCATGGATATAAGCCAATATCCACCCAGTTCCAAAGAAAAGAAGTTCCCCTGACCTCTCTGATTACAGACCAATAGCTATCACGTCTTCTTTTGGTAAATAATTTGAATTTGTCATTAATATGCACATAGTTAAACACCTTGAGTCCAACAACATAATTATTGATAGGCAATACGGCTTTCACCACGAATGCTGCACCTTTGACATACTTAATCTCCTCACTCATACAAGGCATCAATCAATTGACCAACATGGAGAAACTCATGGAGTGGCTCTTGATGTATCTAAAGCTTCTGACAGAGTTTGGCACCGTTCCCTGCTATCCAAATTCCCTTGCAATGGACGAACGCGTTTTGCTCCTCTGCTTTCCTCATAACACAGTGACAGAAAAGTAAGAGTAAAAGTAGATGATGTACATCCAATTTCCACTCAGTTAATGCTGGCGTGCAACAAGGATCAGTTGGCACCAACCTTATTCCTGGTTCATATTAATGATCTCTTATCTGTCACCAACAATCATACCCATTCATTTGCAGATGACTCAACACTTCACAGTTCATTCACACTCAAATGCCAGTTCACAAACTTTAATATCTCTAACTCTCAATTCAGTGCAGCCATCTCCATAAATTAAGACTTATCTAAGATCAGTGAATGGGGACAAAATAACCTTGTCTCATTTAATGCTCGTAGCACCAAATAAATACAATTTACTAATTGACAAATATTGCCAGATTCGAATGCGACCTTCACTGCTACTAATATTCCCATCTCTGGAAGTATTGAAATTCTCAGTGTTTCATTTAACAATGTCCTCAGCTGGACCTTTCATGTCAGATCACTTGTTAAAACCGCCTCAAAGAAACTTGGATTTTTGTACACAGTCTGCAACTTTTTCAATGACGAGCAGTTAGCTATAATTCATAAGAATCATGTGCACACTCAACTAGAATAGTGCTCACCCTTGTGGAATGGATGTGGCGAGGTTGCACTAAAACAGCTAGACAAAATTCAGAACATAGGTTTTGGAATCATTAATAGCCCTGCTATTACAAATAAACTACTAGTCCTACATGTAAGAAGGAATGTTGCCTCCCTTGCATTATTTTACAGATACTTTTATGGCAAATGCTCAGACGAAGTTGCCTCCATTGTGCCACCTCTCCATGCCTTCCCCTATACTACACGGGCATCTGGTAGTGCTCATGACTAGAATGTCACACAGCCATATTGCAGAACTTATGCCTATCAGAATTTTTTTTCCCCTGAACTGCGTCTCTCTGGAACTCGCTTACCCCGGAGTTGATTCCCCCAAACCTTCAACCTGCAGCTGTTCAAGTCCAACTGTTACAATTTTGTCAAAATGGAGGACACCAGTAATCTGGTGTATGGATTATTTTTTTATTCATTTGTTTTTCCTTCCCCTGTTCTATTTAAAAAAAAAAAAAAAAAAGTCTTTCTTAAATTCCTACTCTTCATAATTTGCTTGTTTTCCTTCACCACATTTCCTTTATTCTCTTTGACTCTCCCATTACCTTTTTGTTTCTTTCTCATTTTACCGCTTATCCTTCTTCCTTTTAGTGCGTGTAAGTTGCCTTCCCTCTCTCTCCACCCTTCTTTTCCTCCCTCCCTTTCTCTCCACCCCCTGGATCTTCGTATTTCCCCCTCATTTCATATTGTTTCCCACTTTCCTTTTCTTCGAATGTGTCAACTTTTCTCTTCATCAGATTATTCTCCTGATTTCTTTCCTTCCTTCACATCCTCTCCAGCATCGTTGCTTCTTCCTCTATGTCCTCACCTCCCATAGCCAGCTCATCTTCTCTTTCTTTCTTTTTCCCTGCCTTCTCTCCGTTTTATTCACGTCTTCCTTCACCTTGCCTTTCTATTTATTTTATAATCTTTTTCTTCCTCACCTTCACCCTCCCTTCTCTCAGTCTTCTTCCTCCCTGGCCTCTTAATTTCCTATTTCTCTCTCTCATTTTTCCTATTCTTTCGATTTGGGGGGGTTATTTTTTTTGCCTTGATCTTCCTTTCTTCTTGCTCCCCTTTTCCACCTTTGGACCCCGCTTGCATACCCTTCTTGTATTTTATTTTGTTTGCCATTTTCAGTCTATCTTCGTGTTGATTCTTCACTCCTTCATTTCCTTGTTTCCCTGTCCTTCTCTGTTCTTCCCTCCCCTCTGCCTTACATTGCCTTCTCATGTCCTCTCACCCCTTTCATTGCCCATCATGTCACCCTTCCCTTCATTTGCATTCATTCATTTATCACATTACCTTCACTTAACTTCCCCTCGTGCGTTCATCTTCCCTCCCTCTACTCTCTTGAACTTCCATATACTCTCTGAAATCTTAGTTCCATCTTCTCCACGTCTACCTATCTTTGATTTAAGTTAAGTTTCTTATCCTCTTTTTACCTGTCTGTCTATATTTATTCTTACTTTCTTCCACCTTTTCCTCTTTCTATTTAATCTCAGTTTGTTCCACCCACCCTTCTTCCTACCTGTCCATGTCTGCCTTTATATTTTATATTTACTGAGTAAAATGCTGACACCATTATGTGTAGGTGTAGTTGGTATCCCCAATAAAGACGTAAACATAAAATTGTTGCAACGTAGTGTCACTGATACTGTCAGTGTTTAGTAGTCAGATATTAAAGCCTGCCTGCCTTCCCAACCTCTCTTGAACCCATGTAAGTGATGTTTTAATCGCTTCAATCAATTCATGTCTTTTATATATTGTTCTTTCTACCACCAGGTGATCAGACTGAGAGAGAATGGATGAATTAATAAAATTTGTATCAAACCTTCGGCATTTGAAAAACCTGTACCAGTATCAAAAACCGTTTGGAGGCAGTAAGAAGAAATAAGAGTAACTAAGTGTCTTAGGGATGAGGGAGGTGAAAACACACACACACACACACACACACACACACACACACACACACACACACACACACACACACACACACACACGTGGATCCGGCTGTCAAAATGGTACAGTCACGTGGTTGTGATTGTTAGGCTGAAAGGTGAGTTAAGGAGTTGCCTTTACCAACACACTCACCATAATACAAAGGAATACGTCTCTGCCTCACTTTTAATTCTAACATGTCTCAGCCCAGGGTCATGATATCGTCTGTATTTATTATCTACACTGTGCCTGCAGTTTTTCTTGCATTTCATTTTTTTTCTTATGTATTCAGTAAATTACTGTATGTAAATATATATCATATACCGTATTCTTACAAATGATGAAACTATTATGTTAGTGGGAGAAAGTTTGACTTTGAACCCAAAAGCAAGTAATTTCGACTATCCACATTTTTGTCTCCTTTTGGTACGTGTGGGAAGCGACAAGGTTGACGGCCTGAGGAAGTAGAAAGTTTACCTTCTTATTAAACCTTTTGACACCATCTGAAAAAAGAAACTGCTAGTGAGAGTACGAACGTGAGGCAGGTGGAAAATAAGAGAGGGAACGGACAAACAGCGCACGTAAATAACAGAGTCAGAGAAGGAATGGGATTGGAGAAGTGAGAAAGAGATAAAAAAACGAAAACACGCACACACACACACACACACACACACACACACACACACACAGAATTCAAAAGTAAGGATGGGGCGTGGTAACAAACGAAAAATTTATGTGATGGTAATTGGGGGGGGAGGGTGTTAGGGAGCTGAGAAACGTGGAAGGAGAAACAGAGAGAAAGAAGGAAGTGGTGGGAAGGAAAGGAACAATTGCTGGAGGGAAAGAGCAAGAAAAGGAGGAATAAGAAAAGGACGTGGTAATGATGATGAATTCTGGAGAAAAATGAAGAGAGCAAATTATGAACGAGGAAGGAAAGAGGGAAAAAAGACATGTTCTGGGTAACAGAAGGAAAAGAAAATCATGAAGGAGGAGGAAGAGACAAGGTGAGGAAATGAAAGATATGAAACTGCAAAAATGAGAGAGAGAGAGAGAGAGAGAGAGAGAGAGAGAGAGAGAGAGAGAGAGAGAGAGAGAGAGAGAAAGCAACATCTGGTGAGAACTGTGACGGGGTGAGAAGAGGAAGTACTCAAGAAAATGTAGAGGGAGAGGGCCAGAGTAGCACGGTGTGATGAAGTGTGTAGACAGGGAAGGAAGAAGTGTGTGTGTGTGTGTGTGTGTGTGTGTGTGTGTGTGTGTGTGTGTGTGTGTGTGTGTGTGTATTTTTCTTTTTGTTTGTTGTTTAGCCTTTGTGTTTATTTTCATTTCGATCTGTCAGTTAATCCATTGCTTACCAGACTGTATCTCATCCAAGTTTTTTTTTTCTTTATAACAGAACAGAGGAAGGAAAAACAAATGAATAAAAAAAATAATCCATACACGAGATTACTGGTGAACTCTGTTCATAAAATATCTGTAACAGTTAGACTTGAACAGCTGTAGGTTGAAGTTTGGAGGGAAACAACTCTGGGGAAGTGAGTTCCAAAGAGATGCAGATCGGGGAGTGAAAGAATTCTGATAGGCAGGAATTCTGCAATATGGCTGAGTGACATTCCAGTCATGAGTGCTACCAGATGCCCGTGTAGCACAAGGGAAGGCATGAAGAGGTGGCACCATGGATGCAACTTCATCTGAGCATTTGCCATAAAAATATCTGTAAACTAATGCAAGGGAGGCAACATTCCTTCTTACATGCAGGAGAGGTAGTTTATTTGTAATGGCAGGGTTGTTAATAATTCTAACAGCCTTGTTCTGAATTTTGTCTAGTTGTTTTAGTGCAACCTCTCCACATCCATTCTACAAGGGTGAGCAATATTCAAGCTGAGAGCACACATGACTCTTATAAATCATAGCTAACTGCTCGCCAGTGATGAAGTTACGGACTCTGTACATTAGTCCAAGTGTCTTTGAGGCGGTTTTAGCAAGTGATCTGACATGAAAGGTCCAGCTGAGGGCATTGTAAAGTGAGACGCCGAGAATTTTAATTCTATTGGAGATGGGCATATCAGTAGTACTGAAGGTAATATACGCATCTGGCAATATCTGTCTATTAGTAAATTGTATATATTTAGTTTTACTTGCATTAAATGAGAAGGTTGTTTTGTCCCCACTCACTGATCGTAAATAGGTCTTGATTTATGGAGATGGCTGTAATGAGTTGAGAGATAGAGATATTAGACTTCGTAAATGGGTGTCTGAGTGTGAATGAGCTATGTAGTGTTGAGTCATCTGCTTATGAGTGGATGGGACTTTGGGTGACAGATAAGAGATTATTAATATGAACCAGGAACAGGGTTGGGGCCAGAACTGATCCCTGTGGCACGCCGGCGAAAATTGAGAGGGAATTGAAATATACATCATCTACTTTTACTCTTATTTTCCTGTCACTGAGATTTGAGGAGATAAAAGGAACAAAAGACGCTAGTCCATAGCGAGGAGTTTGGACAGCAGGGAACGGTGCCATACTCTATTGAAAGCTTTAGATATATCAAGGGCTACTGCGTGAGTTTCTCCATGTAGGTCAATTTGTCATAAAAGACTTTGTGGTTCCTTTG
Organism: Coenobita brevimanus; assembly: GCF_032717465.1. NCBI lineage: Eukaryota > Metazoa > Arthropoda > Malacostraca > Decapoda > Coenobitidae > Coenobita > Coenobita brevimanus. The sequence goes on along the minus strand of NC_136970.1, from coordinate 16,197,244 downwards.
TGGTTGAGTTATATTTATATTAGACTTGTGGACGAGCGGTTTTTATATCTTGGAGTAGCTTGTAGTAGATAATCTTCCTTCCCATTTGTCATGTAGTGACAGGAGAGGTAAAGAATAGTATGGGACTATTTTTATTTGTCTTGAAAATATTAACAAGTCTCTCACACAGAGCGGAGTATAGAGTCCAGTCCCGCTAGCTATCTCTCTGTCTCGCTCTCTCTGTCTCTCTCTCTCAAGTTGCCAAGCCCTTCTCCCTGCGACCTGCCTCTTGTATGGCTTGTCTCCTTCTCCTCCTGCCTGTTCTGTGGCTAACCTCCCTCTGAGCTCTCTTTCCTAAATTCTGGTGAAACAGAAGATGTATCATGTGTGTTCCCTGTGATGGAAAGTTCTAGAAGCCTGTGTGTGAGTATGTGTGTATGTGTGTGTATGGTCACTAGGCGCTGTCGTGTGCCTATCAAGCATTCCTTGAGTTAAGAGTGTGTAAGCATGTTTAGCATTGCTCGATTCTCGCAGACACAATACCTTCTCATCATCTGACTCCCTGCTTCTATCTGTCTCTCTATCTATCTATCTATTATGATTTGCAATTATAATATGGAGTCCTAACACATTGCTCGGCCGCGCGAAAATGGCGTACCATCGACAGTTAATAGTCCTAACATATTAATACATATTATATACACATTATAATGAACTTATAAGCTAATTAAGTGAAATACATAATATTGTAAAAGTAACATAATTGTATGAATATTGTATACATATAATATTCATAGTAAATAATGATTATTTAGTAATATTACATTTTAAACAAGTTGTATAAATTTTGGGAGATGTGTATGTATAACAGACATACGCATATAATTGTGCAATGGTAATACTGCTAGGTTATACATTACATATTTGAGTTATCACTTTAGTAATGTCTAATATTTCACCTAACTTGTATGATGATACTGGTAATACAGAATTGTGCTATAGTTGTATGACTTATAATATTGTACTAACAATGTGGTAATACATAATTGTAATATTTTATGAATTGTTACACAATATTGTGGTAATGCATAATTGTGTAGGCCTTATAATTGTAGTTACATTTTGTTAATGCAACTGTTACATATGTGGTACATATTGTTTGTAGTTACATAATTGTAGTTAAAGTTACATAAAAGTTACATCTTGTTAATGCAACTGTTACATAAATTGGTACATATTGTTTGTAGTTACATAATTGTAGCAAGTGTAACATAATGGAATCGTTTGTCGTTACATAATTGTTACATATCGTTTGTAGTTACATAACTGTAGCAAGTGTAACATAATGCAATCGTTTGTTGTTACATAATTGTTACATATCGTTTGTAGTTACAGAATTGTAATAATTGCAGTCCTGACATATGCTGCGGTCGATGATATGATGTGTCATGCCACTGTCATAAAGACTTTGTAGTTACTTGTAGAGAAGTTATATATATATTAGACTTATGGACGAGCGGTTGTTATACTTGAGTAGCTTCGTAAGTAGCTTATCTTCTTTCCCATTTGTCATGTAGTGACAGGAGAGGTAAAGAATAGTATGGGACTATTTTTATTTGTCTTGGAAATATTAACAAGTCTCTCACACGGAACGAGTATAAGTCTCGGGTAGCTACCTCCCTGTCTCGCTATCTGTCTCTCTCTCTCAAATCGCTAAGCCCATCTCCCGTGACCTGTCTCCTCTGAGGCCTGTCTACTTCTCTCTCGCCTGTTCGGTGGCTAATCTCCGTCTGCGCTCTCTTTCCTAAATTCTGGTGTAGCAGGGGTGTGTCACGTGTGTTCCTCGTGGATGGAAAGTTCCCGTAGCCTGTGTGTGAGCATATGTGTATGTGTGTATATGGCCACTAGACGCTGTCTGAAGCATTCTTCGCATCAGAGTGTGTAAGCATGTTTAGCACTGCTCGATTCTCGCAGACACAACACCTCTCATCATCTGACTCCCTGCTTCTATCTATCTATTTATCTATCTATCTATATAATATGTAGTTCTACATACTGCTCGGTCGCGCAAAAATGGCGTACCATCGACATTTAATGGTCATAATATATTAATACATACTACATACACATTATAATGAACTTATAAGCTAATTAAGTGAAATATATAATATTGTAAAGTAACATAATTGTATGAATATTGTATACATATAATATAGTAAATAGTGATTATTCAGTAATATTACATTTTAAACAAGTTGTATACATATTGGAATAAATGCAATGGTTGTTGTATAACACTTTGTAAGACGTGCATGTACAACAGACATACGCATATAATTGTGCAATGGTAATACTGCTAGGTTATACATTACATATTTGAGTTATCTCTTTAGTAATGTCTAATATTTCACCTAACTTGTATGATGATACTGGAAATACAGAATTGTGCTATAATTGTATGACTTATAATATTGTACTAACATTGTGGTACTACATAATTGTAACATTTTATGAATTGTTACAAAATATTGTGTTAATGCATAATTGTGTTGGCCTTATAATTGTAGTTACATTTTGTTAATGCAACTATTACATAAGTGTCTTGGCCTTATAATTGTAGTTAAAGTTACATAAAAGTTACATCTTGTTAATGCAACTGTTGTCGTTACATAATTGTTACATATCGTTTGTAGGTACATAATTGTAATTAAAGTTACATAAAAGTTACATCTTGTTAATGCAACTGTTACATAATTGGCAAAGTGTAACATAATGCAATCGTTTGTCGTTACATAATTGTTACATATTGTTTGTAGGTACATAATTGTAGTTAGTGTAACATAATGCAATCGTTTGTCATTACATAATTGTTACATATCGTTTGTAGGTACACAATTGTAGTTAAAGTTACATAAAAGTTACATCTTGTTAATGCAACTGTTACATTAATTGGTATATATTGTTTGTAGTTACATAATTGTAACAAGTGTAACATAATGTAATCGTTTGTCGTTACATAATTGTTACATATCGTTTGTAGTTACAAAATTGTAGTTAAAGTTACATAAAAGTTACATCTTGTTAATGCAACTGTCACAGAAATGGTACATATTGTTTGTAGTTACATAATTGTAATAATTGCAGTCCTAACATATGCTGCGGTCGATGATAGTGATGATGTGTCATGCCACTTGTTTGTGGAGACACAATTTGCTTTTTTGTTTGTAGTTTATGTGGTATTTTGGCATATGTAGTAACACACTTGTTTTCATTTGTTTGTTATGTGATCTTACTCTATTTCTCTTTTTTCTTTCTTACTTTTCTTTCTTTCTTTCTTTCTTTTTTTTTTTTTTTTGTATGTATTGATTTTCTATAGTTTGTTTCTCTTAGCTTGTGTACGCTTTTTCCATGTTGTTCATGGTTTCATAATTACTGGCTAATTTCCTTGGGATACTTTTTTAAAGTTTAGTTTATATTGCACAGATATTATTGAAAATGATATTATATAGTCCCAAATTTTGTTGTTTTATATAAAATATATATATATATATATATATATATATATATATATATATATATATATATATATATATATATATATATATATATATATATATATATATATATATACACTATATACAGTATTAACTATACACACTGACTCGTTGTTCACCTGTTCCTATCGTGGGTAATATGTGTGTCAGCACTGTGTGGAAATCATTGTCTTCACGATTGTGTTGAAGATGTTCACTCTTGCTAACGGCATTTGTGTTGGCCATTTTTTTTTTTTTCTGTAGTTTACCTTGTAACTTAATTTATATGTTTCCACTAGGTAGCTTTAATTAATAAATGTTTAATACAGTTCTTTTAATTGCTCACTGAGTAACTGTGATGGTATATTTTCTTGATTACTTTGTAGATATAATAATGTATAGTTGTATGTATGGAACACGTATTTTATGTAGGTTTAAATGGTAACACTCGTTGGTAGTAATTAAATGTTATAATAAATGAATGAATATATACAGTGTAGAATATTTATCGTTGGTGATTATTTAGTGTTTGAGTTATGCAGATAACTGAAGTATGTGTATTTAAGTTGTAACTATACAACACGTTTTATATGTTTGTGCAGAAGCTTATTGTCTATCACTGTGTATTGCATAAATGAAGTAACTATGTAACTCACTAATTTTTACCGTGGTGGGAAATGGTGTGAGTGGTGTTGCACGTGGTGATAGCGTTGTCCTTCGCGGGTTGATTGGCGTGTTGTCGTCTCAGCACATGGTGACGTCGGCTTCCCACACTGGTAGCTGTGGTGAGTGAATGAGTAGCGATGAGGTCTGGTGGTTATGAGTCGTGTCTCACTCTTCGTTTGTTTTGTTGTTCTTCCTCGAGGTATTTGTGGTCCTTTTTCCTCTTCTTTACTTGCTTTGTTTTATATTCTTCTTGTTGCTGCTTGAAGTTACGTGAAGATTATAGATTTTGTAGTGATTCACTGTAGAACTGAAGCTAATCTTGTAGAGCCTCGGTTGCTTTTGTAGAAATTTGCTTTTAATTCGGAGATGATGTCCGCAGATTTGCTGGTTTGTCGTTAAGCTACTTGCAAGGCGTCGTGTGATCTCTTGACCTCTGCATCAGCATGATGATCTGGGAGACGGAGGGGGCTGGATGGAGAGAAGCGTCAGGAGCAGGTTATGTTGTTGGTTGAGAGAGATATTCTTGTTTTCAATCTTGATATTTTGTAGGAATTTAATGTTGATTCGTAGACGAGGTTCGTATACGTTCGCTGCTACCAAATGTCATAAATGACATTTGGGTCATCCCTCTTCTTGACCTCCTGCCTGTCTCCTCTGAGGCCTGTCTACCTCTCGACCTCTCTGTTCTAAGGCTAATCTCCGTCTGAGCTCTCTTTCCTAAATTCTGGTGTAGCAGGGGTGTGTCACGTGTGTTCCTCGTGGATGGAAAGTTCCCGTAGCCTGTGTGTGAGCATGTGTGTATGTGTGTATATGGCCACTAGACGCTGTCTCAAGCATTCCTCGCGTCAGAGTGTGTAAGCATGTTTAGCACTGCTCGATTCTCGCAGACACAACACCTCTCATCATCTGACTCCCTGCTTCTATCTATCTATTTATCTATCTATCTATTATGATTTGTAAATATAATATGGGGTCCTACCACACCACTTGCTTGTGGAGATAACAATTTGCTTTTTTTTTTTTTGTAGTTTATGTGGTATTTTGGCATATGTAGTAACACTTACACTTATTTTCATTTGTTTGTTATGTGATCTTACTCTATTTCTCTCTTTTTTCTTTCTTACTTTTTCTTTCATTCTTTTTTTTTTTTTTGTATGTATTGATTTTCTATAGTTTGTTTTTCTTCGCTTGTGTACGCTTTTTCTGTGTTGTTCATGGTTGCATAATTACTGGCTAATTTCCTTGGGATACTTTTTTAAAGTTTAGTTTATATTGCACAGGTATTACTGAAAATGATATAATATAGTCCCATATTTTGTTATTTTATACATACCCTTATTTTCCTTTGTTTGTTATGTGATCTTACTCTGTTTCTCTCTTTTTTCTTTCTTACTTTTTCTTTCTTTCTTTTTTTTTCTCTTTTTTTATGTATTGATTTTCTATAGTTTGTTTTTCTTCGCTTGTGTACGCTTTTTCTGTGTTGTTCATGGTTGCATAATTACTGGCTAATTTCCTTGGGATACTTTTTTAAAGTTTAGTTTATATTGCACAGGTATTACTGAAAGTGATATAATATAGTCCCATATTTTGTTATTTTATATAAAAAAAAAAATATATATATATATATACTATTTACAGTATTAACTATATACACTGAGTTGTTGTTCACTTGTACCTATCGTGAGTAATATGTGTGTCAGCACTGTGTGGAAATCATTGTCTTCACGATTGTGTTGAAGATGTTCACTCTTGCTAACGTCATTTGTGTTGGCCATTTTTTTTTTTTCCTCTAGTTTACCTTGTAACAATTTATATGTTTCCACTAGGCAGCTTTAATTAATAAATATTTAATACAGTTCTTTTAATCGCACACTGAGTAACTGTGATGGTATATTTTCTTTATCACTTTTTAGATATAATAATGTATAGTCGTATATATGAAACACGTATTTTATGTAGGTATAAATGGTAACACTCGTTGGTAGTAAATAAATGTTATAATAAATGAATGAATATATACAGTGTAGAATATTTATTGTTGGTGATTATTTAGTGTTTGAGTTATGCAGATAACTGAAGTAAGTATGTGTATTTAAGCTGTAACTATCCAGCACGTTTTATATGTTTGTGCAGAAGCTTATTGTCTATCACTGTGTATTGTATAAATGAAGAAACTATGTAATTCACTAATTTTTACCGTGGTGGGAATGGTGTGAGTGGTGATGAAGGTGGTGTGTTAACTGACGTGGCGTCTTTTCAGCAAGCATGCATGATGACGTCGACTTCCCACACTGGTAGCTGTGGTGAGTGAATGAGTAGCGATGAGTAACTTGAGTGAAGACGAGTGAGTAAGATGAGTTGTGAGTCGTGTCTCACTCTTCGTTTGTTTGTTCCGTTTTTCTTTCTCGATGTTTTCTCGGTCCTTTTCTCTTGTGATTTACTCGTTGTAGGATGAAGACTGCCGCTACTTGTAGGTGCGTGTAGAAGATTATGCAGACGACGTAGGGTTGTTAATTGTAGTTGATTGTAGATGGTTGTAGTTCGCTGGTTCGTCGTAGAAGTTGCAAGATCGTATCAATATTTTGTTAAACTACTTGCAAGGCGTCGTGTGATCTCTTCACCTCTGCATCAGCATGATGATCGGGGAGACGGAGGGGGCTGGTTGGAGAGAATACTGTCAGGAGCTGGTTGTGTTGTTGGTTGTGAGAGGTATTCTTTTTGTTTTCAATCTTGATATTTTGTAGGAATTCAATGGTGATTCGTAGACGAGGTTCGTATACGTTTGCTGCTACCAAATGTAATTATAATATGGAGTCCTAACACAAATTGATTGATGGATGGTATGAGTTAGGAGACTGAGTATGTCAATGGCGGATCTTTCGTGGCGAAAACCATATTGTCTGTCACTAGTTAAGTTGTTGGATTCAAGATGTTTAACAATGTGCTTATTAATTAAAGTTTCAAATACCTTACCAAGAGATGATGTGACTGCTATTGGTCTCTAATCAGAGGGGTCAGAGGAACTTCCTTTCTTCAGAACTGGGTGGATATTGGCTTCTTTCCATGAATTTGGGAATGAAGAAGTACATATGCATAGTCTGAATAATTTAGCCAGAACAGAGGCAAGTTCAGGGGAACACTTTTTCAAAACAATTGGCGGAATTCCATCTGGGCCTGGAGCTTTGTTGGTGGGTAAATTGTCTAGGATGGATTTTACGTACCTTGTCTGCATATTAAGTGGAACAATTTCGGGAGAGTCAAGTTCTAGTACTGGGATGCTCTGGCTGGCATCGTCTATGGTAGAATTTCTGCCAAATGTAGTGGTCATTTGTAATGTTGCCCTCTGAAGATTTTAGTGGGGAAATGGATGATGATTTGTTAAAGTTACTATTGAAAGAGGAGTTGACCAGAATATTCTATTGTCACTAGGGTTATTAAGTAGTTTTGATGCTTGCTTTTGAAGAAAGTTTGATTTAGGTAGATTTATTACATCTTTTGCATGATTTCTAGCAATTTTAAATTGAGAGTGTGATTCAAATGTTTTTGATTTTAAGTAAGAGTTATATGCTAATGACTTTTGGGCTGTTGCTCTGGCACAGTTGCCATCAAACCATTTTGGAGACTTCGATCTTTTAGTAAACTATTGACTTGGTATGAATAAATCCATACCAGCTAGTGTTAAGTCGCAAATGTGGGACTGGGTAGAATTGGGATCACTAGAGAAGAAAGACTGCCATGGAATGTCAGCAAGATAATTTCTAAATCCATCCCAGTTTGCCCTATCAAAGTGCCATCGGGTCACCCTGACAGGTTCAGAAAGGGGAGGTGTGGGGGGGGGGGTTAACTAATGAGGCTTTGATGAGATTGTGGTCAGAGGATCCAAGTGGTGACAGTACCTCTGTCCTGTTTTGATCTGGATTATTTGTCAAGAATAAATCCAATAGATGGGGATTATGGTCAGGATTATCAGGTATTCTGGTTGGTTGCTTTACCAGCTGGGTGAGATTAAATGATTCTGCAAACAGCTCGCACTCTAGACCAGCGTCATCAGTCCTGGCAGAATGCAATAACCATTCAACATTATGTATGTTAAAATCACCCAAAATGGTAATTTCGGTGCTAAGGGCAAGGTTAAGGTTACTCAACTGTGTGGATATGGAATCAAATACACTGGGTTCCGAAGAAACATTGGGGGAGCGATAGACTACACAGATATATTTGGTAATATTTTGACAATTTAGGTTATATAATGAGTAATCAACACTGGATGAAGTGAAGTTTATTACTGTGTCAGCTGCATATTGGGATTTGATATAACAACAGGTGCCGCCCTTGTTACGGAAGTTTGTGAGGAGATGGTAACCGAGAAAACATAATGGGGATATATCAGTAGAGGGTGAGATTTGTGGTTCTGTGAGGAATTGGCCCAGAGGGGATATGGAGTGAAGAAAAAAATGAAACTGAGTTTAAATTTGTGCTAAGGCCGCGTATGTTGGTGAAGAATAAGGCCGCACTTTCACTTCTCTGCTGACGAGCATCATTGGAAATTGCAAGAGTCGCTACCTACACAGTCGCTTGATGGTGACCGGGAGGACCCTGTGCCGCTAGCCCTACCCTGCCGGTGGTGGCAATCCGAGGTACCATCTCATTTGATAGCAACATTGCAGCGGCCATTGCTGAAGAGAGTGAATAAACTGTGTCCAAACTTTATCCTGGATAACTTCATCCTCCTGTATATACTCCTTCATTCCATTCCACTCCACCCTCCCGTAAATACTCTCATTCCATCCCACTTCACCCTCCTGCATATACTCCTTCATTCCATCCCACTCCACCCTCCTGTACATACTCCTTCATTCCATCCCACTCCACCTTCCTGCATCCTTCATTCCATCCCACTCCACCCTCCTGCATATACTCCTTCATTCCATCCCACTCCACGCTTCAGAATATACTGCCTATTTTCACTCTGCTCCGCGCTACAGTAACTCACCACCCCAACTCAACGTACCAACCTGATGCATGCTTTCTCTGTTGTCGTCCATTGTATCGAATGGCTTTATCACTCGCCCTGTCCTTTCACATTCCTTCCTGGTTGTGCTGCCCTGCCGTCAGTCTCTCTCTCTCTCTCTCTCTCTCTCTCTCTCTCTCTCTCTCTCTCTCTCTCAGTTTATTTATCCCTTCGTATTCGTGTTCTTTGGTAATTTCATTACAGTACTGAACTTCTTCTTTACGTGTCACCGTCCATAGGAATAGAAGTAAAAGCTGTTAGAACGACTGGATGAGATGACGGAAATGGAATATATGATAAAGTTATCTTTTTTTTTTTTTTTTTTTTTTTTTAAGCTGGAGTGAATCATACTAGTTTTAAGAGTGCTTGTCTAATATGGAGAGGAGGAAGATCAGCAGTGAGAAAATTAATAGGAAAAAAAAAAAGTGACAGGAAGAGAGGGTAGAGTGCTTGAATGAGAATGGAAAGGTGAGGATCAACGTAGGATAGGAGAAAACAAGCGATTTAAAAAGTCAGAGAAGAACGCGAATGGAGGGCAAAATAATAGAATGATTTCAAGATGTATGAGAGGACCGGATATATGAACGAGAAGAAGAGAGACTACAAAGAGAAGAGGAGAAGTTAAGATGTTGATATAAGTGATATGTATATTCATTTATCTCTTTGTAGCTCTCTCTCCTTACTGTGAACTCATCTTAATCTCATTTGCCTCCCCGTCACTCACAATAGTTCAAATAAACTGAGAAGAGAGAGAGAGAGAGAGAGAGAGAGAGAATTTAGCGTTAGATATACAGTATCAGGAGGCGAGTGAGGGAAAGGGTAGTGAAAAAGTATGTATGAGCGTAGTTTAGTGAGCTATTTGTGTTACAGTTTTTGGCTTCTTTTAATATTACTTCAAGCAATTAAAGCATCACACACACACACACACACACACACACACACACACACACACACACACACACACACACACACACACACACACACACACAGCCGCTCGCTGGTGCAGTGGTAACGTTCTCGCTTGCCAACTGGTGGACGGGAGTTCGCGCCTCGCTCAGGTTGCGAAAAGTTTCACTGATGAAGTGGGTGGTTACTGTCCCCCCTTGAGCAAGGGGACGGGTGTGTGTGTGTGTGTGTGTGTGTGTGTGAAGGTCACAGCCTTGCCCTTAGATAGGACTATATGAGCTCTCAGCTCCCTTCCGGGAGAGAAAAAACTGACGATCACGACCATCATGTGATCCTGACCGACCCGGTGAATTACACACACACACACACACACACACACACACACAACGTTCTCTCTCTCTCTCTGTGTCTGTGTGTGTGTGTGTATATATATATATATATATATATATATATATATATATATATATATGCGTTATGGCTTTTTTCCTTTGTTGCCTCCCCAGTCCATTTGCCTACATTTTTCCCCGTATTCTCCTCATTTCTGCTCCTTTTCATCTACCTTTCTCTCCTGTGCTTTCTCTCTCCTGCTTTCCGTTTTTCCTTTCTCCTTTCTGTATTACTCTCCCAGTTATTTCTCCTTCCTCATTTTATTCCTTCTTTTCAGATGTTTTTTTTTTCTCCATCCTCGAAGACTCACATCATTCCTCTGATCTTGTTTCTCTCTGTTTCCCTTCAATATTTCTCCAGTCATTACCTCCGCCAACGAAGTTTGTGGCGGGTATGTTTTTACTTATGGTTGTTCACATCATATCTCCAAAAGTTCTCAATGTGTTTCAATGAAATTTTGTGGAAAGGTGGGCCATGGTCCAATAAATAATTGATTAAATTTTGGTACGGATCCGGATCCGGATCCTATGTATACCGCACAATATCTCTAAAAGTTCTGAAAGATTTCAATCAAATTCTGTGGAAGAGTGGGCCATGGGTCAAGGAACAATTGATTACGTAAAGTTGGGGACGGATCGGGATTCTATGTATTTCACACAATTTCTCCAAGAATCCGGATCCGGATCCTTTTTAATGGCAACGGCACTGGCGGAAGTATGCGCTTTCTGAGTGCTTTCTAGTTTCCTTGTGTGAATGTTATATACTTTACATTTCCTCTTGGACCTTAGTGAGTCTTTCCATTACGCAGAAGTCAGATCATTCTCTCACCCATTTTGGTGTCAGTTTTCATCAATGCCGGTTTGTTTTATCAGATGTACTTTTGAAATGAAAGATGTAGAGCAAATGTACGAGACATGAATTCTGTAAAGAAGTAAAGTATTCTATAAAGTTAACTTAAAATTGTGGTGGAAGGGAAAGGCACTCTTATGCTTAGGTAAAGATGGCAGGTGGTAGAAGGGACGGACATTCTTGGGTCTGGGTAAGCTTGGCAGTGGTGGCCAATGCAGTATTGGTCCACTGTGGTACATACAGTGAGTGCATCCTAGCTGGCAGTGCTTTTTTTGGTACAGTGCCGTTGAAAACCGTGTGTGACACGGCTGCACCAGACCCAAAACCCACCTGCACCGCAAATACAGCTCTATCACGATCAGTACAACACTTATACTGTTACTCAGCTTAATCCTATTCCTTTCTCCTTATTTATGTATCATTTCTTTCGTCCTTTAGTTTTGCAGTCTTTTCCTCCACTTATCAGCCTTTAATTCTCCTTTGATTTCCGTCTTCTTATTCTCTCCATCTCCTCATTGTCATGATCATCAACATCATAAACATCAAACATGCGTTCCCTCTCGCACTTTCATCCTGCAATTCAGATTAGGGACCAATATACAAGACATGTCTGCAGCATAAACCTCATCACTTCATGTCTTCTCCTTTTGAAGTATGATTACTTGCTCTACTTTTTCACTTTCTGTCTGCATTATTACTTATCTCCCCTCGTGGTGGTACTTTCTTGTTTCTAACCCCTCCTACACATACAAACAAGGCCTCAGTTGCCCAGTACGTTAACCTGATATAATATGTGGTGGTTCAATGGCCCCTGAAGCGTCTAGGTAGGTGGGGCTTCAGAGAGAGAGAGAGAGAGAGAGAGAGAGAGAGAGGGAGGGAGAGAGAGATGGGGGAGAACAATCTAACATATCTTTCCACGGTAAAAACGCAACTTTACAGAACAATGGAAAATAAGGAAAAACATTAGTTCGTTCAACTAAAATGAGAGGTGGTGTGAGGGATGAACTCATTTCCTCTGTCTCTCTTCATATAAATCTTGATGTATGTCTCCAGCCAACACCATTATTCGTATTCTCAAGGCATCTGGTTATTGACACTACATTATTCTCTCTCTCTCTCTCTCTCTCTCTCTCTCTCTCTCCCTCTCTCTCTCCATATTACAACAAGGAAAGGTTCCAGCAGACTGGAGACTGGCTAACGTGACTCCTATATATAAATAGGGCAGTAGGAATCAACCAAGTAATTATAGACCAATTAGCCTAACCTCTGTCTTGGGAAAGATCCTCGAATCACTAACTAGAGGTAGGATAGTTGAGTTCCTAGAAACTAATAACGTAATTATGAACAGCCAGCATGGCTTTAGAATGCGGAGATCATGTGTGACAAATTTAACTGAGGTTTACAATACACTTTTTAAAATGAATGATTGTACCTGGTCTCTTGATATAATCTACTTAGATTTCCAGAAAGCTTTTGACAAAGTGCCGCATGATAAACTAATGACAAAAATAAGATTACTTGTAACTGATGGAAATATTCATAGGTGGATTCGTTGCTGGATAAGCGAGAGAAAGCAACGAGTCGTTATAAATGGAGTGGAGTCAGACTGGGCTCCAGTGACCAGTGGTGTTCCTCAGGGATTGGTGTTGGGACCAGTCCTATTCATTATATATATTAACGATATCGATGTTGGCTTAAACAACTTCATTTCTAAATTTGCCGACGATACAAATATCGGCAACACTTTATAAATTGAAGAAGACAGAATTAGCCTTCAAAATGACCTTAACAAAATTGTCAGCTGGTCAGAAAAATGGCAAATGCGCTACAATGTAAGTAAATGTCAGATACTGCAATGTGGGAAGAAAAACAAAAGGTATGATCACGAAATGAAGGGCCAAATCATTAGCAAATCCTCACTAGTTAAGGATCTAGGCATACTAATTTCAGACGACCTAAAATGTTCAAATCAATGTATCTTTGCCGCCAGTAAAGCCAACAGGGCCCTAGGCTTCATCAAAAGTCATTTTACATATAAAAGCAAAGATATTATAATCCCCCTGTACAAGAGCATAGTCAGGTCACACTTGGAGCTTGCAGTGCAATTTTAGGCGCCTTACATAGTTAAAGATACAGAAATACTCGAAGCGGTCCAGCGTAGGGCTACCAAGTTAATCCCGTCCCTGAGGAATAAACTTCTTCTTCTTCTTCTTGTGACCTCTGTGGCTTTGTATCGCTTCGTAGGTCCTCCTTTTCTTCTTGCTCCTTATCCTCTTCCCTTTTCTTGATCACACTTCAATTTTCGTAACATTTTTTTATATGTTTATTTACTGTCCTTCTTGCTGTTGCCTTTTCTTCCAGCATTGTGTTAGAAATATTTTAGCAAACTTCATTATTCTCCCTGTTTCTTCCTTATCCCCATATAGTCCCAGTACTGTACATATCCCCCCATCTTCTTCCTCAAGTCTTCTCTGCCATTCCTCCATTCCTATCACCGCTACTACTGATGCTATTAACTTCTCCCTATGCTCTTTGTAGTTGTTGCATTCAACAATTAGATGCTCTATTGTTTCTTTTATCCCCTCACAAAATTTGCAGTTCTTGTCCTGTTCCTCTCTATTTCTACCATTCACTTCCAGAGTACCTGTCCTAGCTTTAACTAACAGTCTACTTCCCCAGTCTCCTACATGCCAGTTTAGCCCTTCTGGTTTTTGCTTTCTTTTATACCATTTCAGAGTCACTTTTCCTGTTAACTCCACTTTCCATCTGTTCAATCCATTCTCTTCAATCTTTTTCCTAATTTGTTTGTCTTCTATATGGCTCCAAGCCTCTGCCAGGTTTTCTCTCCTCTTCCATCTGTTAATTTCTCTCCCCCATGATGATCTTGCCCCTCTTTCCTCCAGCACCCTCTTAGCCCATCTTTCCTCATTGAGTTTTTCTATTTTCTTTGTGAACCCCAATTTTCCTTTCACAATTCTTTCTTTGAATGTGCTCCAGCCCATGTCTCCCCTTATGGCTTCTACTGCCGTACTTCTTGGGACCCCCAGGCCCCATCTACCCACTATGTTTTGTAATTTTTCTAATTTCATGATATCTCCATCTCGGTAGTTTGTTATTTCCGATCCATAGAGACAATAAGGCACTGCTATTCCTTTCCACAGACTCTTACCCACGTTATACTTGTTAATCACTCTACACCCTCCATTTATAATCATGCCTGCCATCTTCCGAGCTTTCCCTTCATTAATCTTTCTTTGTTTATCCCCTCCTATTCCTTCCTTACTCACTTCTATACCTAAGTACGTATATTTTTCTACTATTTCCATTACGTTGTTCCCCATCACCCACTGGTTCTTCTCCCTGTTATTAAATTCCATCACCTTGCATTTTCCCGCACTGAATCTTAGGTTCCATTCCCTTCCAAATCTGTCAGCTATTTCCATAAGATCTTCCGTGTCTTTCCTGTTTTCTGCCATGAGTACTACATCATCTGCATAAGCCAGGCATCCTAATTTCCAATCTCCAATCCTCACTCCTTTGCCTGATTTCCTGATTCTTTCTAAAAGTTCTTCCAAGTAAATGTTGAACAACGTAGGGGACAACACACAGCCTTGACGCACCCCGATGTTATTGTTAACCCACCCTGTGCTTATATTTCCTATTGAGAATTTCACCTTATTTTCTTCATACCATCTCTTTATTATTTCCACTCTCTTGCCATCTACCCCAATATGTCTCAATAGTTTCAATAATTTACATCTATCAACAGTATCGTAAGCTTTTTCAAAGTCTAGAAATACTAGGTATAACTCTTTTCCTTGCTCCTTGTTCCTCCCTATGATTTCTTTCATTACAAAAACATTTTCAAGGCCTCCTCTACCCTTCCTGAACCCACTCTGTTCCTCGCCCCATATTTTATACTGTTCTGCCCATGATATTAGTTTTTCATTTATTATCATCCCAAACACCTTAGCTAATACATTCATGACACTAATGGGCCTATAGTTTCCAATTTCCTCCTTAGCTTTTCCTCCACCCTTATGTATAAGTGTCACCCTACTTCTTTTCCAGTCCTGTGGTACCTCCCCTTCCTCCAGGATACTATTAAACAGATTTGTCAATGCCTTTGTCAATTTTTCCCCACCGTATTTAATAAGTTCACTTATTATTCCATCTGTTCCTCCTGTCTTTCTATTTTTGATTGCTGTAATAGCTTTTTCTACATCTTTCCTTTCTATCCTTACATTCCCCATTTCTTTGCTATCACTATATATCCAAATATTCTCTGTGGATTCTTCCTCATTGTCTTTTAGCATTACTTTCTTCCAGTATCCTTCTACAATGGATCTAATTTCTTCCTCATTTTCTGTTTCTTTACCCTTTATTTTTAACTTAATACGCTGTTCTACATCCCTTTCTCCAAGGTTTCTCTTCAACCTCTTCCACCCTTCTCTTTCTCTTTCCCTTCGGGGCATATCATTTAGTTTTTGAGCTTGTTGTTCTTCCCACTTTCCTATTTTTCTACTGATTATTATCTTTGCTGTCTGTTTTGCCTCTGTGTATCTTTTCCATGCTCTTTCCCGGTCCTGTCTATATTGTTCTCCATGTTTTTTTATCATTTTTCCCCATTTTCTCTGTTCCCTGTTTTCCCTCTTCCTGTCTGCAATCGCTAGTTCTACTTCCCTGTCCCACCAGCCTTTTAATCTTGTCGTTGCTATCTTCAATTTTTTTGTTCCTATTGTCCCTCTTGTCTCCTGAATTATGGTCTTTTTAATGTCTTTTTCCCAATCATTAATAGACCTTCCTCTCTTCTCTTCCTCACATATCTGATCATCTAGATTCTGACTGTATTTCTGCCAATTCGCATTAGCTATATCCCATTTCTTTCTCCATTGTGTCTTTTTTATTTCTTTTCGCCTATTTGCCTTTCCACATGTAATTCCTATCATTATATGATCAGAAATGTCAACATTCTCATTCTTCCATATCTTACATCCATATGTTTCAACCTCATGACTTATTATTATATAATCAATTGCTGATTTTATACCTCTATCACTCCATGTTACTGGGTCTTCCAGCTCCCAGTTCTTTATCTTAAGCTGGGTCTTTTCTGTGAAGTCCAATGCCAACCGTCCGTTCTTGTTCACCCTCTCATTATTTAAACCAATATGGGCATTCAGGTCCCCCATTATTATCCACTTATTGTTTGCCACTTCTTTCTTTATCTCCAGCAGTACTTCATACAACTTTTTATTTTCTTCATAGTTTTCTTTTCCTTCCACTCCCATGTACACTATCGTCACCCACCATTCTTCTTTCAGATCAGTAATCTTTACAGTTAAAATGTCACCTTTGTTATAACCCAGCCCATTCTTCATATCCTTTACTGTTTGTATCTCTGATATTTGTCTTCCCTCTTTCTCCTTCATAATTATTCCTACACCTCCACCTTTTTTGTCTCCTATTTGCCTTCCTGTCCCTAAACCTACCCATCCGCCCTCATGCCATTCTATGTTGTTGTGCCATCCTGTCTCTCCTAATCCTATGGCATCATATTCCTTACTCTCTTGTATCAGGGTTCTCCATTTTCCTTCATTCCAGCCTCTGGTATTCAGGAAGGCAAACATCATCTTTCTCCTTTGGGCCTTATCCTATCCATCTCTCCCACCTCTTTCATGGTGCTGTGCCCACTCCACAATGTTCCACCCTGTCCAAACTTTTCCCCGGTTTGAGAAATGTACTCCATCTCGTGACCAGACCTCGTTCCATCGTACATTCTCCCACAGCTGAAGGCCATCACATCCCCATTCTTCCAATTTTTCCATGCACTGCCTATTCAGCCACCTTCTTTTCTGTTCGTATATTGATGTTTCTCTCACACATCTTTTTGGGACACACATCAATAGGGGGTTGTGCCTAATCCTTTTCTTAATAATTTCCATTATTTCCCTCAGCACTGATAAAGTTTCTTTTTCACCACCTTCTCTAAGTCCATTACCTCCCCCTTCCACTACAACATAGTCATCTGGCTCTATTTCCTTAAGATGCTCATGCACAATCTCTTTAATATCATTTATGCCTGCTCCTCTCTCTGTTCTGTCCATAATTCTATAATAACCATCTGTTAAAAAATGGATCTCTCTGCCCACTCCTTTCAGGATGCTGTCTCCAAACAACCACAACTTTCTCTTTAGCTTACCGGTTGTCTTCATCCTCACTCGCTTTCCGTTCATTACCTTCCTCCATGAATGCTTTCCTACCCCCATCCATGTTGCGCTCTCCAGGCTTTCCTCTTCCAGGTCGTGCTGTTCTGACCTCTTTTTCATCATGGTGTGCTGGTTGCTTCCTGCATCCCGTTTTACCTTCCCAGTATCTGGCTCTTGTTGGGTATCCTCTTCTGGCTCTTCTTTTTGATGGATATCTTCCTCTTTTCTTGCGTAGGAATGGTCGTGCTCTACTTCCCTCTCCTTCTCTTGCCCACCATGTCTTCTCTTCTCTAGGCCACTAGCAGTCACAATTTCTGGGGTCTCAGCATCCTCTTCAGTTTCCTCTATATCCTTCACTTTATCACCCCTTTCCTTTTTCCACTGGTCTTTCGCTATGCCTTGGCACTCATTACAAAGGAATAGTATGTATTTACAACGGAGCATTTTCATGTTTACTCCCTTAAGCCCCACGCACGCCACGTGATACCAGTCATCACATCTCTCGCAAGCAACCGCCTTACTTCTACATGTCACTTCCCTCTTACACTCTCTGCAATCGTTGCTGAACATTTTCTCACTTCTGGGAACAGCAGTAACAGTCTCGAGAGACTCAGGGAATTATACCTATTCTCTCTTAGAAAACGGAGTCTCAGGGACAGCTGATTGAACGTTTTAAGATTCTAAAAGGCGTTAGTAATATTGATTTATGCAAGCTATTCACAGTAATTGCCGAGACTGTAACTCGAGGAAATGGTCTGAAGCTGCAAGCAAGGAGGGCTAATCTTGATACAACTAAAAACTTCTTCACTTACTATGTTGTAAGCGAATGGAATAAACTCCCTGGGAATGTGATTGAGAGAGTTATCATAAATATATTTAAAAAGGGACTGGACATGTATCTCGACGCAATTGGTAACGTTTAGTTAGGATGGAGCAAATATTGTATAGTGGCTTCTACATTCATCTATCTATTAGACACAATACACTTATACCAGTAATCAACATAAACAATATTTTAGGGTATAATATAATAGATAAACATTCCATTCATCTTTTTATATAAAAAAAAAATAAAAAAAATGCAGCATACAGTAGAGTAAGTATGTGGCTGTATGCCTAACTTTTCCTTTTCCATATTATTCTACTTTCTGCCGATCCTATAAAATTCCTTCAGGGTTTTCATTCCTGCAAGGTATTACTTTCTCTCTTGTTTCCTGTACGGCAAATGCCGGAGGGTCTGCTGGGTGGGGGAGAGCCTTCTGCTGTGCTATCCTTTTCTCCCGCTCCTTTGCACTGTATTAGTATTAAGGCATATTAATATTAAGGCCGGACCACCTCGTAGGGACCTTAAGGTCTGTGTATCTGTGTAACTCTATGTAACACTCTCTCTCTCTCTCTCTCTCTCTCTCTCTCTCTCTCAGTAATTGCCCCAACATTGCTACTATACCATATTTATCCCATTTATTTTCACCTGCATTATCACTCATTAATTGCCCCAACATTATTATTATGTCCTATTTTTCTCACATTTTCACCTAAGCTTATCACCATATACACTTTTTATCAATTTTTATCAAACTTTAGAAGAGGGCAATTATTCAGATATTTATGCACATAACGATTTTTAAACCGTAAACCTTGAAAATGTAGATATTTATTATTTTTTCCCTTAAGGGTCATTCCATTTCTGTGTTCTTGTCATCCTGTGTCTTTGTTGGTTTGCCTTCGTGGCTGTGTACCAAGGCCTGCTATATTATTTTTTCTAATGATAGCTTTTAATTGTCGTGGTTGTTATTCCAGGTTCGTTTGTTTCCTGTTTTTCCTTTTCTTTTCACTCTTCTCTCCTTTTGATTCTATGATTCTGTTGTTTTCCCGTTTTCCTCCTCCTCCTCCCATTTTCCCTCCTCATTCCATTAGCTTTCATCCTGAATCTCTTTCGTTTTCTTGTTTATTCTTTCCTTTACCATGACCTTTATGTTAATTTTTCCTTCCTTTCCTTTATATCCCTTCATCATCTTTCCTCTTCCTTCCTCCCTCCTCTCCTCACTTCCCTCATCTCTCCCTCACCTCTCATACACACTACCATTCCTCCCTCCCTCTTCCTACCTCTCACCCTTTTCCTTGTTTTTTCCTTCCCTCATACTTTCCTCTATGGGCGGTCTCCCTTCCTTCATCCCTCTCCACCCTAACCTTCCATCCACCTCTCCCTACTCCCCCCCTTTCTACCCTCCTCTTCTCGTTTCCTTCCTCTCGTCTGATTCCTTCACCTAATTTTTCTCACTTTACTCTCTTACGTCACCACTTGACAGAGAGAGAGAGAGAGAGAGAGAGAGAGAGAGAGAGAGAGAGATCGTAGGCTCCCTGGGATAAGAGAGAAAAGCGAGTGACGGTGAAAGAAGACTAAAAATAAACTAAACGATACGTTTTGTTGTGTAAAGGGTAAAGAAAAAATAACAAATACAAAACGAAAGTTAGAGAGAGAGAGAGAGAGAGAGAGAGAGAGATTGGTCAGAGTAGCGTGGAGGTTACAATGAAGAAAATGGCAAGTTCAGACAACTGATGTGGGAGAGGAAAAGAAACATTAGAAGGAGAGAGAATGGATGGTGGGAAAAAGAGGAGGAGGACTGGGAGATGGGGTGAAGAAAGGAGAGAGTTTGGAAGGAGATAGGGAAGAAAGTGCGAGGAAGGAAGGAGGAAAGGGAAAATTAGAGATGTAGGAAAAATATGGAGTGTATAGAAAGCATACAAAAGTTGCCATAGTGCCAAGTAACGAGGCTATTTGCTACGGTAAAACTAACTGCCCTAATGGAGTATCAAAGGAGAGAACTGGAGAGATCAGGGAAAAGTGGGAAGCAAAGGAAAAGGAAAGGAGAAGGGAGGAAAGAGCTTTAGATTAGAAAAAGAGTAAGAGTAAAGAATAAAGTGAGAGAGGGCAAGCTGAGGGAAAGGAAAGGTGAAGAAAGTGAGAAGAGGAGTGAGGGAGGAGTAGGGAACGATTAATAGAGAAGTGATAATATGTGAGAATGAAGGAAAGAAAATGGTAGGGAGATGAAATGTACCGGAGAGAATGAGAGAGAGAGAGAGAGAGAGAGAGAGAGAAAGCTCAGTTACCTGGGTACGTTTAATGCTAATATATCACATGTGGCTCGTTAATATTGTTATGAAGGTGATTATTAATGTAGCTTTCTAGGGGATAACTGAACTTTAGCTCTGAATATCCGTGCGTGCTTGCGTCCGAAGTGTGTGTGTGTGTGTGTGTGTGTGTGTGTGTGTGTGTGTGTGTGTGTGTGTGTGTGTGTGTGTGTGTGTGTGTGTGTGTGTGTGTGTGTGTGTGTGTGTGCTACTACTACCACTACTACTACTACTATTACTACCACCAATAACAATAATAATAATAATAATAATAATAATGATAATAATAATTTTCGGTTTATTTATTCACAGCAGCCAATGGCTGAAAATACACAAGCTCCTAATATCTTAACCTAAAGGGGTCAACAGGCTGACTCTGGCCGCTCCTGAGGAGCGCCGACACACTACTAGGCCTCACGGAGGCTGGAGTGAGGCGTAGGCACGAGGGAATAGACCAACCAATCTTAACCCCGTTCAGTTTCGAACCTATACACGTCTTCAACCCCAGCTCGCCTTGAGCTAACACTTGACAGGTGAGAGCTCACCTCATCCACGCAAGTAGAGCGGTCTGAGCCGGGCTCGAACTCGAGTCACTTGGACTGGGAGTCGAGTTCTGTATCAACCACGCCACCAGGCGCGCGCGCGCGTGCGTGCGTGTGTGTGTGTGTGTGTGTGTATGCTTAATTATGCGTTTATTTATGGTATCTGTTTGCATGTACAGTACATAATCAGCATTACGTGCTTGAGTATAGGCTGCAAGTCAAGGTAAATTCTAGTTCACGTGATTGCATGTGTGTGTAGGCTCTAACGGAATGTGGACGGATGTAAATGTATATAATGTCCAGCTTTGCCTTCGAATTTGTCTTGACCAAGTTGTGCGAAAATAGACGGAGAAGGGAAAGAAGGTGAGACTGATGAGGACAGGGGGTGGGAAAAAAAAAAAAAACTTTACGCGAGTAGAATATATACTGAAAAATCATTGTATTATACTGTACTTGTGATGACTTCCTTTCCAGTTGTGATCCACACCACCACCTGATATACTGACTCAGATTCTGTTTTTTGCGGCTCTAGTAATTTCTGGTTCTGCTGCCATTGATACTGATATTTGATTTAAAGAAAGCGAAAGACATACCAAAAGAGCATTGTGTAATGACGTCAGTGGCAGTGACAAAACTCATTCACAGGGTTTATGAAAGGGACTCGCTTGTAGTTGGAAAGACAGTATAATGAAATAATATAAGATATATCTGGAATTTATCTGCTCTGCCAACCAACTTTACCTATTTTTTTTAATCGTCATACCCATGAAATATCAAGTCACACTTTATGGCACGGTAACTGTTTCCCGTCGATAATGAAAGGCTTACGAAGTGTTGTGTTGCTGGCTGGTCCATCTTAATCAACATTCCCTATCATTTTCTTCTCCTGAATCTGTTTCCGTCTCATTTCGTTGTCGTATCTGTTCGTTCTCGTTCTTTTGTAGTTTTGTTTTGTATTTGTTGTTTTGTGCCACCATTTTCTCTCCTAATTCATATACAGTGATTCCTCTGATGCAGCAATATACCTAATGCTTTGTCTTACTCCCTGATTCTCTTTTCATAATTCTCTCTGTGTTGTTTGCAGATGATACTCTGTTGTTAAGTGAAAACGAAGAGGAGCTGCAAGGCTTGGTGGATGAGTTTGGGAGAGTGTGTAAGAAACGGAATTTAAAGGTGAATGTAGGGAAGAGTAAAGTTATGGTCTTTGACAGAGGTGAAGTCAGTGAATGTATAGTGAGGTTGGATGGTGAGGAAATGGAAAATGTGAGTACGTTTAAGTACCTGGGGAGTGTGATGAGTAAGGATGGAAGTTTGGAGGGTGAAGTGCTTGAAAGGGCACAACAAGGAAGAAAAGTTGCTGGTTCCTTGAAAGCAATGATAAGCAACAGGAAAGTGAGCATGGAAGTGAAAAAGTTACTACATGGCAGTACGTATGGAAGTGCAGCTTAGACGTTGTTGGAAGGACAAATCATGAGTGAGAGCAATGGAAATGAGTTATTTAAGAGGAGCCTGTGGAGTCATGTGGAGAGACAGGCTGACAAATGAGGATATAAAGGAGCGTTGTGGTGTGGATGTGGGTGTGATAGGAAGTGTTAGGAGGAACACACTGAGGTGGTTTGGCTATGTGGAGAGGATGGAGGGTGAGAGACTGACGAGGAGAGTGTATGTGAGTGAGGTGGAGGGGGAGAGGGAGGGGAGGCCGAGGATGAGATGGAGGGATGGAGTGGAGAGGTATATGAGAGAGGGGGGTATGAGCTGGGAGTAGGGCAGTGAAATGGCGGGGGACAGGGTGATGTGGAGGCGATATGTTTGTGGCCACCCCGTACGGGATTGAGACGTCTGGCAATAAATAAATAGATAGTTCTCTTAATGTTCAACTTTCAGGCTCGTATTGATATGTTACGGTAATTGTCAATGTTTTCGTATGAAGTTTCTTCCTTTTCTCATATTTACTCTTCTCACATTTGTTCAGCTTTCATTAATATTTTTCTTGCAGTTCCAGTTCCATATATCTCACAGTTTTAATTATTTATCCCGGTTTTTGCTGTTGCACCAAATATGATGTTAAACGTTTTATTACTTGTGTGTATCTCCTATCTTTAGAATACTTCTTTTTTTAGTTCCTCATCTGTCAGTGTTGTATATTTGTACATTTCAATTTCACATCTTTCTTCATTTTATTGTCGACTTTCGCATTTTCGATATTCCTTGTCTGTGCCCACTTTGCTTGTGACGTCTGACACCCTCCTATCACTCAGAGGTAATCTCCTTTCGCACCACCAGTCCAACGCTTCAGTAACATAGGATATTCTGGATAATATACCAAAGTAATTCGCTGTTTGAGATTTCTTTCTTTCACAGTCTCTCTCTCTTCCCTCATCTTCCTCCTCCCCACTTCTCCCCATCTCCCATCCCTTTCATTACCTTTAAATCACTCACTCTTCATTTCCACTCTCCCATTTCACACATCATCTCCATTTTACCTCCCTCAGTTCTTTCACCTTCCCTCCCTGACTCCTTCCTTCTCTTCCTTCTCACTCTTTTTTACCTCCCCTCACTTCATTTTTGTCTCTTTATGTAGACTGATAAAGATAGTATTACAAGGAGTATATGAGGTTTCTATTTGGCGTCTTTTAACTGTTTATAAGCGCCTATTTAATTCATTTAACAGGATATATTACATAACCAGTGTTTGGTGACCTGAGACTACTGAAATGTATTTTGACAGCTGCCAAAGTTTGCCTACTATATCATTCTTAGGCCAGTATATGAGATTTTATCACACACACACACACACACACACACACACACACACACACATGTTCCCCTCGTCGCCACAACAGTCCAGCTTCCTTCTCAGTCTCACCAGTTCTCCAATGTGCTTTTCTTCTCCCTAACATTTTTCTTTCATTCCCTCCACATTTCTATCTTGTCTGTATATTTTACCTCTTACATTTCCTCACATATTGCCTTGGAAGGACATTTTATTCTTACCTTTTGGTGAAATGAATTAGAATAAAATCCATCATCTTGTTTCCAATATATATTTTTATCTCCTGTTGGTTGTTATGTGAGTAGTGTGTTGTGTGGCAGTTGTGAACTTGGCCCCTCCAGCATGACACCATACAACTGTTACACAACGTGTATGAGGATTTTGTAAACAAGATAGTGCTCTCTCTCCTCCCTCATGTCCTCCTCCCTCACCCTTACTGCTGAACCACCGAAAGAACATTTCCTTGGCAATCCTCATAATACTACGATATATTATTATTATTATTATTACTATTATTATTATTATTGTTATTATTATTACTGTATTATTATTATTATTATTATTATTATCATTATTAATAATATCATTATCATTAGCAGTAATACTAGTAGTAGTAGTAGTAGTAGCAGTAGTAGGAATAGTAATTTGTAGCAGTAACAGTGGTAGTAGTTGTTGTTGTTGTTAAGCGGGGACACAAAAGTTAAATGAGACGAAATTTTTTGGAGCAGAATGTTGACAAAGAGTAGTCCAGCTGGAGAGAGAGAGAGAGAGAGAGAGAGAGAGAGAGAGAGAGAGAGAGAGAGAGAGGAGTAAGCAGAAAATCTGAGAAGAGAAAAAAATGAAAATTAGTAGTCAGAGAAAATGAATGTTATAAGTAAAGTGTAAAGAGACAGAGGGAGGGGAGAACTGAACACTAACTAGAAGAATAAAAGGAAGTGACAAAAGAGGGAGTAAAGGGGAGAGCTGGAAGTGCACAGTAGGAGTCAAGGAATGGACGTCAGGAAGAGAACGCTAATGAGAGGAGTACAAAAGACAGTAAGAGGGAAAAGAATTAAAGTATGTATCGCGAACTATTTTATTGAATCATTGCTAACGACAGAGAAACTGACGATGGTATGAAGCACATGGAGAGAGAGAGAGAGAGGGAGAGGGAGAGACAGGTGAGGAAGGGTTGTTTGTAATGGAAACACACACACACACACACACACACACACACACACACACATCAACTTTTCCTGTGTTTAATAGTGTCTTTTCCATCATAGCCACAGTAGTCCAGTTTTACCTCTAGTGTCACATGGGAATTTTACAGCTTACGTTTCCTTCTGCTGCGGTGTGTTTTTTTTTTTTTTCTGCCCCGCTGTTTCCACCCTTGTTATTTGCATAGTGCAGCGTTACTATGAACAGTTCCCACACACCGTGTCATCATAACTAATACCACCACACCCCACACCAACAGCATACTTTATGAATTCACCCACACTGAGTAATGCAATATCAAATCAAAGTAGATCTCTTCATTACCAGTTCTTCACCTCTCAAAAAGTGCAGTAACTTCTCTCTTCTCTGTATCCTTAACAAAGCACATCGTTCTGTCTCTTTTACACAGCAGACCCGTTATTGCAGAAGCTACATGCACAATTACCCACCTTATGCTGTTTGCAGTGTGCCTTCTTCCTGGTTCATGTCGGTATCCCAAAATGGTGACTTTGGTTGTGTTCTTATAACGCAGCATCCATAACACTTTCATTCACTGCCACTCTCGCTTCTTTCCAAATGAGCCAACTATCTCCCCGTAACACCCCGCACTGTCTTGCAATTAGTTCCTTTTCTTCTTTTTTTTCGTAAATTCTACTTTGACCAATTCCATCACACACACACACACACACACACACACACACACACACACACACACACACACACACACACACACACAAAACTCCCCGTCCCTTACATTAATTCCTCCAGTCGTAATGTTTGTTTCCCCTCTTTCCCTCAACTTTCTCCCCAGTTTCTTCCCCTTCCCTCCTTCCATTATTGGCTACAAAAACAATACTCCCCCATCCCCCAACGTAATTTTTCGTTTACTTCTCAGCCGCGGTAGGGAAGCCAAGGGTTGTTTCACTAATATAATTACCTGATTGTCTTCAAAGTATATTTGGCAAATTTGGAAAACTTGGGTGTATCACGCACTACTGCAGTAAGGGACGGGGTTAAGAAATGGCAGAAGGCAACAAACTTGGGGTGGGGTTATGTAAGGGACGCGGTTGCATCAAAGCAAAGGAACAGATGTCCTACAGTGAAAGCAAAATGAAGGTACGAATATACCGTACTTGTACACATACGGTAACTACGTATTGGTGGATTAATGATCACACACACACACACACACACACACACACACAATTTCTTCCACAGTAATACAACCTTCACCAACTGGTATATAAAACCGATAACACTCTCGTCCAAAACTTTTCCAGCCCTGTGGGTCGTAGTGATCATGAAAGTGGGACACACTCTCTCTCTCTCTCTCTCTCTCTCTCTCTCTCTCTCTCTCTCTCTCTCTCTCTCTCATTTTCATTTTCAGCTAGACACAGGATATACGAATGCACATAATAACGGTAACACTTACATAGAGATTTACAAATGCACAGGTACATACATGTATGCAGTCATGTTTACACACACACACACACACACACACACACACACACACCATTATTATCCTGCTAGTAAAGTTCAAGAAATAGGTTTATAGTGAGCCAAAAATACTGGTATGGCTGTTTTTTCCTCGTATGTTTTCGAAAGCTTGAGCTGAAAATTTGGAGACTCGCTGGTGCTGAGAGAGAGAGAGAGAGAGAGAGAGAGAGAGAGAGAGAGAGAGAGAGTGTGTGTGTGTGTGTTTGTGTGTGAGTGTGTGTGTGTGTGTGTGTGTGTGTGTGTGTGTGTGTGTGTGTGTGTGTGTGTGTGTGTGTGTGTGTGTGTGTGTGTGTGTGTGTGGGTGGGTGTGTGGGTGTGTGGGTGGGTGGGGGTGGGTGTGTGGGGGGGGGTGTGTGTGTGTGGGTGTGTGTGTGGGTGTGGGTGGGTGGGTGTGTGGGTGTGGGTGGGTGGGTGGGTGTGGGTGTGCGCACGAACAGAAGTACAATTACGGTTTATTTCTTATCCCATATCCAACTTTTTTTTTTTTAATTAGGCGTCAATATTTCTTTTCTCATTTTAGTTTTCCTACTCCTCTCTCCGCCAGTCTCAACACAGTTGCGAATATAATCATTACATATATGTACGAGGCAGCACCCGAAGCCAGCCAGGTGGAGACAGAGAGAGAGAGAGAGAGAGAGAGCGAGAGAGTGTTGGCCGCATCTCAGCGAGCTCAGTATGACAGCAGCAGTCTTATTCACGACATTGTGGTTTCTAAGCATTTCTCTCTCTCTCTCTCTCTCTCTCTCTCTCTCTCTCTCTCTCTCTCTCTCTCTCTCTCTCTCTCCAGTGCCCAACACACACACACACACACACACACACACACACACACTTAAGGTTGCAATTACTGAACAAAAAAATGTATTATTACAGTCATGCGCTTAGGAAAGCAGTTTTTTCTTTTACCTTTTTTTTTTTTAATAACAGAACAGAGGATGGAAAAACAAATAAATAAAAATAAAATCAATTCACCAGATTACTGGTGTCCTCTGTTCATAAAATATCTGCAACAGTTAGACTTGAACAGCTATAGGTTGAAGTGTGGAGGGAAACAACTCTGGAGAAGCGAGTTCCAGAGAGATGCAGTTCGGGGAATGAAAGAATTCTGATGGACAGAAGTTCTGCAGTATGGCTGAGTGACATTCCAGTCATGAGCGCTACCAGATGCCCGTGTAGCACGAGGGAAGGCATGGAGAGGTGGCACCATGGACGCAACTTCGACTGATCATTTGCTGTAGAAATATCTGTAAAATAACACAAGGGAGGCAACATTCCTTCTTACTTGTAGGGGAGGTAGTTTATTAGTAATAGCATGGTTATTAATAATTCGAACAGCCTTGTTCTAAATTTTGCCTACTTGTTTTAATGCAACCTCTCCACATCCGCTCCACAAGGGTGAGCAGTATTCAAGCTGAGAGCGCACATTACTCTTATAAATGATAACTAACTGCTCGTTAGTGAAGAAGTTACGGACTCAGTACAATAATCCAAGTTTCTTTGAGGCGGTTTTAGCAAGTGATCTGACATGAGAGGTCCAGCTGAGGGTATTGTTAAGCGAGACGCCGAGAATATCAGTACTTTTGGAAATGAGAATATTTGTAGCATTGAAGGTAACATACGACTCTGGCAATACCTGCCAATTAGTAAATTGTATATATTTAGTTTAACTAGCATTAAATGAGACAAGGTTGTTTTGTCCCCATTCACTGATCGTGGATAAGTCTTGATTTAAAGAGATGGCTGTACTGAGGTGAGAGGTAGAGATATCAGACTTTGCAAATGAATGTCTGAGTGTGAATGAACTATGTAGTGTTGAGTCATCTGCATGTGAATGGATGGGATTGTGGGTGACAGATAAGAGATTATTAATATGAACGAGGAACAGGGTTGGTGCCAGAACTGATCCCTGTGGCACGCCGGGGTTAACTGAGTGGAAAGTGGAATATACAATTACATCATCTACTTTTACTCTTATTTTTCTATTGCTGAGATATGAGGAAATCAAAGGAACAAAAGAGTTTAGTCCATAGCAAGGGAGTTTGGACAACAGGGAACGGTGCCACACTCTGTCGAAAGCTTTAGAAATATCCAGGGCTACTGCATGAGTTTCACCATGTAGATCAACTGATTGATGGATGGTATGAGTTAGGAGATTGAGTATGTCAATGGTGGATCTTTCTTGGCGAAAACCATATTGTCTTTCACTAATTAAGTTGTTGGATTCAAGATGTTTAACTATGTGCTTATTAATTACAGTTTCAAAAACCTTACCAAGAGAAGATGACAGCTATTGGTCTGTAATCAGAGGGGTCAGAGGAACTTCCTTTCTTTGGAATTGGGTGGATATTGGCTTCTTTCCACAAATTAGGGAATGAAGAACTACGTATGCATAGTCTGAATAATTTTGCAAGAACAGAGGCAAGTTCTGGGGAACACTTTTCAAAACAATTGGTGGAATTCCATCTGGGCCTGGAGCCTTGTTGGTAGGTAAATTGTCTAGGATGGATTTCACATACCTTGTCTGTATCTTAAGTGGAACAATGTCGGGAGAGGCAAGTTCTAGTGCTAGAACATTCTGGCTGGCTTCCTTTAAGATAGAATTTCTGGCAAATGTACTGGCAAAGATATTTGCTTTCCCACGCGGGTCATTAGTAATGTTGCCATCTGGAGATTTTAGTGGGGGAATGGATGATGACTTGTTAAAGTTATTATTGAAAGAATTGAGAGTTGACCAGAATATTCTATTGTCATTATGGTTGCTAAGTAGTTTTGATGCTTGGTTTTGAAGGAAGTTTGATTTAGCAAGATTTATTACAGCTTTTGCATGGTTTCTAGCAATTTTAAATTGAGTGATTCAGATGTTTTTGATTTCAAGTAATAGTTACATGCTGAAGACTTTTGGGCAGTTGCTCTGGCATAGTTGCTATCAAACCATTTGGGAGAGTTCGATCTCTTAGTGAATTGTTGGCTTAGTATGAATAAATCCATACCTTTATAAGTTTGCAAAAATACTGTGTTCGTTGCAGCAGATGAAAGGAGACTTCGTGTTTGATGTATTTGAAAGAAACGTAATAATAATGTGAACCTCATTAATGCTCGTCACAGTAAATTATAGTTGCGTTTCTCGGTGATGATGCAGGTTAGGTAAATGTGAAAGTGAGAGAAGTGGGTGATGAGATGAAAGGAGTGAGTTGTGGGCTGAGGGTTATTGGTGAGGGAGCCGGGGTGAGAGAAAATGTGAGGGGTAGGGTGTGGTTGGGAAGGTAAATGAGATGAGCGAAGAGGAGGAGCTTGTCAGAGGTAAGGTAATAGTGGGTACGGAGGAGCAGAGATGAAGTGGGATGAGGAAGAGAGGTGGTGGTGATGGGAAGTGGTAGGAGCGAGGGAGTGAGTGGTTGGAACAAAGTGGCAGGGGCTGTGGTTCGATGAGGAGGAAGGGAGATGAGGGAGGTTTGGTGTGGACGAGGTAATGTAGCAGTGTAGGAATGGGGTAAGGTTGTACAAGTGAGGGGAGGGAAGGGATAAGGGATGTGGTGTGAATGAGAAAAGGCGACAGAGTATAAGGCCGGGGTAAGGTGCTAGGAGTGAGGGTAAGGAAGGGATATAGGGTATGGTGTGTGTGGGATAAGGTGACAGAGTATAAGGCCGGGGTAAAGTGCTAGGAGTGAGGGTAAGGAGGCAATAATGGATTTAGTGTAGGTGGTGTAAGGTAATAGAATCTTAGGCTGGGTAAGGTAGTAGAAGTGTGGATAAGGAAAGTATAAGTGATGGAAAGAGCGAGATAAAGGATGTGTTTCGTGTCAGTGCGTAATTAACCTGTTGCCTTGGCTGTTTGTTGTGTGGATATAAACAAAACTAATTTATTACCCTCATTACCTATTCATATTTTTCTTTCCTACAAACACATGTATATCACATGTATATTAATGCTATTTTTAAAGCAAAAAGAACTTGTGTGTGTGTGTGTGTGTGTGTGTGTGTGTGTGTGTGTGTGTGTGTGTGTGTGCGCGTTTCCCACAATGAAGCATACTCGTATCCACATTTGTACCCTAGTCCATTTCTACTGCAGCAGCCAGGCTTCTAGGAAACTGAAGAAGTAAAAAAGCAGCCTTGCGTGCTTGTTTGTACTGGTGATATAATATGCCCACGTTTTTAGCCAGAAGCCTGAAGTATAAATGTAGTATGAAATATGTATGGTAATTATACAGTTATATAAAATACTTAGTTTGTATACCGTAAAACCAAAATAATGAAGAGGAGCTTCTTGGTGATGTCGAGATATAGTATATTTATTTAATGCAAGTCAATAGTCGTCGTCCACACCTGGCCTTCATGATAGTGCCAACAGTTTCAGCAGTTCATTGTTTATATCTTTTTCTAAGTAGTTGTCCATTTCTGTCTGCTTCTACCTCATTTAGTTACTCCCCTCTTCCCCCTTTCTCTCTCTCTCTCTCTCCCTCTCTCTCACACACACACACACACACACACACACACACACACACACACACACACACACACACCTGTAATTTATCAAACCGCCTGGCCTTGACAGTTTTGACGCTAGGGTGTGAGATTCTTGAGAAGAGAGAGAGAGGGAGAGAGAGAGAGAGAGAGAGAGAGAATGAAAAACAAGACAATTTTGATAATCTGGGGCTAGAAATTAACAGTTTGAATAAGAATAATAAACAAAATATTGAGAAATTGATGAAGGAAAAAACAAGATTGAAAGTATGAATCATAGGTGGAAAAGGGAAGAGTGACAAGTAAATAATGGGTGATATTACTAATGGTTGGAATATAGTATTAGAATTACTGTAACCCGATTACCTCTCAAATAATTAAACATTTTAGGAAAAGAATAGACACATACGAACACACTTGCCACCAGAACGCTTATATTTTACCTCTTGTTTGCAAGGAAAAAATCGTCCATAGTCTGAGTCCATAACATTTCACGTAGTTGGCTTTGCCTCCCTAAATGAGGTTGACAGGCTTTTAGGAGTAATGAAGGTGGTAAAGGAGCTAATTTGGGTTTCATTAATACAGAAGTACTATACTCTGTGGATGACTATCTTATTAATTCATTCTTAGAGAGAGAGAGAGAGAGAGAGAGAGAGAGAGAGAGAGAGAGAGAGAGAGAGAGCAGAGTGATCTTTATCGGTTTTGCGTTGTGGTTTCTATACATGTTCAGCTAACTCCACTTCTTTCGTATACCATCCTTCCTCCTACCATTTATGCTTACCTATCTCATCTTTTTCTTTTCTCTCGAACATTTTCTCTCCATATTTTCCTTTTCCTATTTCCTGTTCCTTCATATCTCCTTCTCACATCCTCTTAAGTCAGTCACCTCTGCCTTCATTTCTGGTTTCGTTTTTCTTTTCACTCCTTCCCTGCTCTTTACATTAATTCTCTTCCAGTTTCTTTCATTTTCTTTATCATTTATTGCTCCAGGGGTACCCTCTCTAAACCCACGTTTCTCCTCAGCTGTTCCTGTAGTTTCTGTTTCTCTCTCTCTCTCTCTCTCTCTCTCTCTCTCTCTCTCTCTCTCTCTTCTTCTTCTTCTTCTTCTACTTCTTCTTCTTCTTCTTCTTACTACTACTACTACTACTACTACTTTGATCTATTTCTGTCTCTCCCATTCCCCCCATTCTCTCTCTGTCTTCTGAACTGAACCTTTATGTTAACCATTTCATCCTTCCTCAGTCGTCCCACTCTTGTCATAGTCATTCAACATCTTCCTCTCCTTCTTTCCTTTCTTCCTACCCCATCATAGTAGACGACTAAGAAAGCATATAGTAATTTCTACCTTTTTTTTTTCAGCTATAGAATCGTGTTCAGTAGGTCACAGAATTTCCTCTCACGTGTTTTGTTTTTCTTTGTGAGAATTAGTATTTTATTTCCAGTAATGGTGTTTTTCTGTATTTTTTCCTGCCGGTTGTTATGCCGGTGGGTAGTGGTGGTCGGGGAAGAGCCCTCGTCCCACTATCCTCTTCTCATACGTGTTGGTTAAACATTTAGTGTCATTTACCTTAACCCCAACATATACCATATGTATCACTAGGCCTTCTGTTATCTTTACCTGTACATATTCTTGTTTGTTTCTATCCATCGTTTCCATCAGCTACTATACTCTTTACTTCCCTTTTTATGACCTCCTTCTTTCCTTCCTTCCTTCCATCCTTCCTATCTTCCTTCCTTCCATCCTTCATATCTTCCTTCCTTGTATCCATTTCCGGTAACGCCAGTCTCCCTGTTACTCCATCCTCCTCTGTTTCACATACGTCATAAACCCTTGATAATTTCCCCTGCCTGAAATTGCCTAAATGGCATGCAGATTGAACATAAGTGTGTGTGTGTGTGTGTGTGTGTGTGTGTGTGTGTGTGTGTGTGTGTGTGTGTGTGTGTGTGTGTGTGTGTGTGTGTGTGTGTGTGTGTGTGTGTGTGTGTGTGTGTGTGTGTGTGTGTGTGTGTGTGTGTGTGTGTGTGTGTGAGAGAGGGGGGGGAATTCATCTTAACTGTATCCTCTCTAATAAAAAAAAAAAAGTAAGAAGGTGGGCAGTTTAAAACCTGTTCACCTATTTCATCTCTTTGAGATTTATCTATAAGAGTGTGCAGGTGATGTGAGAGATAGAACCTCTCTCTCTCTCTCTCTGGACATAAATCTTGACGTGACTGGCGGACGCTATTACTTAGATTCTTATCAAGCCTGCACTTTCACTTACCTCAGTCAAAGGGTTATTGTATTTCTTCTCTTCTCACTCTGTCTGTCTGTCTGTCTGTCTGTCTGTCTGTCTGTCTGTCTGTCTCTCTCTCTCTCTCTCTCTCTCTCTCTCTCTCTCTCTCTATGTACATTAAAAACAGAACAGAGGAAGGACAAACAAATTAATTAAAAAAAAGGTAATCCATACACCGGAGTACAGGTGTCCTCCATTCGTAAAAAACTTTAACAGTTAGACATGACCAGCTGTAGATTGAAGTTTGGGGGGAAACAACTTTGGGGAAGTGAGTTCCAAGGAGATGCAGTTCGGGGCATAAAAGACTTCGGATAGGCGGAAGCTCTGTATTATGACAGTGTGACGTTCCAGATATGAGCGCTACCAGATGCCCATGTAACGCATGGGAAGGCATGGAAAGGTGGCACAATGGATGAAACTTCGTCTGAGCTTGCCATTAAAGCATCTGTAAATTATTGCAAGGGAGGCAACATTCCTTCTTACCTGTAGGGGAGGTAATTTATTTGTTATAGCAGGGTTGTTAATAATTCTAACAGCTTTGTTCTGAATTTTATCTGGTTTAGTGCGAACTCTCCACATCCATTGCAAAGGGGTGATCAATATTCCAACTGTGAGCGCACCTGACTCTTATAAACTGAAGCTAACTGCTCGCCAATGAAGAAACTACGAACCCTGTACAATAATCCAAGTTTCTTTGAGGCGGATTTACCAAGTGATCCGACATAAGAGGTCCAATTGAGAGCATTGTTAAATGAAATACCGAAAATTTCAATACTTTTGGAGATAGGAATATTAGTAATATAGGAATCTGGCAATACCTGTCTATTATTAAATTGTATATATTTAGTTTTACTAGCGTTAGATGACACAAGATTATTTTTGCTTCATTCAGTCATCCTAGATAAGTCTTGATTCATGGAAATGGCTGTACTGAGTTGTGAGTTAGAGATATTAAACTTTGTGGATGGATGTTTAAGCTTGAATGACCTGTGATGTGTTGAGTTATCTGCATATGAATGGCTGGGATTATGGGTGACAGATAAGAGATCATTAATATGAGTTAGGAAAAGGGTTGGAGAAAGAACTGATCCTTGTGGCACACCGGGGTCCATTGAGTGGAACTTGGAATATACTGTACATCATCTACTCTTATCTTTCTGTCACTGAGATATGAGGAAATCAGAGGAACAAAATACTTTAGTCCATAGCAAGGAAGTTTGGATAGCAGGGAGTGGTGCCACACTATCATAAACTTTTGAAACGTCAAGGGCTACTGCATGAGTTACTCCATGTTGGTCAATTGATTGATGGATGGTGTGAGTCAAGAGACTGAGTTTATCAATGGTGGATCTTTTGTGGCGAAAACAATACTGTCTGTCACTGTCTGCGTTTCCTTCACACTTACTCCTTCCTTTTCTTTTATCTGTTTCTTATTCTTTTCTTATTTCTATGTATCCTCTCCTTTTTGTCTCGTATGTTCCAGTTTCTCAACCTTAGTTTTAGCTAATTTTCCTTGTTTATGTCACTGTTGATATCTCCTTTCCCTTTTCCAGTATACTGTTCTCTCTGTTTGCCTTTGATTTTCCGTTCAGTGGTCTTTCTCCATGATGTATCCCTTTTCCGTAATGTTCTCCCTTCTCCCGCCCTCCCTTCATTTGCCTATTTTGTTTTCTTGTTCCCCTCATTCCTATTCTTATTTCTCTCATTGCTACTCTTGTCCCTACTCTCTGTTTTACTTTCCACTTTTTCATTCTCCTTTCTGTATTACCTACTCTGTTCTTTTTCCTGCGTTCCATGTATGTTTTCTTTCGTTTCAGAGCTTTTCTTTTTCTCTGCCTCATATCTCTCACTTCATTCCCCTCACGTTGTTTCTTTATGTTCTCTTTTCTTCTCTATTTATCCAGATATTTTTCTGTGTGGATGTCATTTATTTCGTATATCTTTTTGAACTTTGGTGTGTCTTTCCATTAGGCAGAC
Organism: Coenobita brevimanus; assembly: GCF_032717465.1. Classification (NCBI taxonomy): domain Eukaryota; kingdom Metazoa; phylum Arthropoda; class Malacostraca; order Decapoda; family Coenobitidae; genus Coenobita; species Coenobita brevimanus. Next base: position 16,161,849 of record NC_136970.1, on the reverse strand, counting down.
GTCAGTTCATTCTCTTTTCCATTTCGGTGTCAGTTTTCATCATTGCAGGTTTGTTCTGACATCTGTGCTTATGACAGTCCTGGAGTTGGAGCACGAGAAACGAATTCTGTAGAGGAGTAAATAAAGTATGTTATAACGTCAGTTTCATATTGTGGTGGAAGAAAAGGACACTCACATTCTTGGGTAAAAATGGCAGGCTGTGGTATTGTGGTGGAAAAGAAGGACACTCTTACCCTTAGGTAAAGGTGGCAGGTGGTGGGATTGCAGTGGAAGGGAGGGACACTCTTAGGTCTGGGTAAGGTTGGCAGATGATGGTCTGTGCAATATTGGTCCATTGTGATACAGTGAGTGAAGACTGACTGGCTGTGCTTGATTGGTGCAGTGCCGTGGAGTTGGAAGCACTACTGTGGTGTGACCGCGTGTGTGGCACGGCTGCTCCAGACCCAAAAACCACCTGCACCGCAAATACAGCACCACCACACTCAGTACAATGCAGATCAGCTTAATCCCACTTCTGTCTCCTCATTCCTGTTTCTTTTCTTTAAATCTTCAGTTAATTTTCCCTTATCGCATATTTCTCCCTGTATTAGTCCCTTACCGGTTAAACTGGGGGGACTATAGGTTTGCGCGATTTCGTCAGTACGTCTCCAATTTTGTGTCTGCACTGTAACTTCCACATGCATGGAAAGATTTTGATATAACTTCACAGATTATTCCCCATACCATGACAGTGTGTAGCACGCAACAACCAGCCATCTACTTTCAAGATCAAGGTCACGCTTGGGGTTCAAACAAGGTCGGGTGCTGTCATTCTTAAGAGCCATACCTACATTCGTGTTCGCTGTATAACTTCCACCTGCATGGACAGATAATGATGTAACTTTACGCATATGTTCCCCATACCATGAGGGTATATCACACTAAACAACCAACCATCTACTCCGAAGGTCAAGGTCACACTTGAGACTCAAACAAGGTCGGGTCCTGTTCGTCTGCAATATCGTGTCCACTCAGTAATTTCCACATGCGTGGACGGACTTTGATATAACTTCACACAGTCGTTCCCCATACCATGACGGTGTGTCCCGCGCAACAACCGGGCATCTACTCCCAGAGTCAATTACATATGTATGGTTATCGTCCGGTAGAGGATTTTGTATCGCATGGCAATATTGAATGCACTTGTTTTCAAAAACTTTTCATTCTCCTCGCATTTCTGTTCCTTCCCATGGTCATCATCATCATAATAATCAAACACACATTCTTTCTTTCACTTCCACCTTTCGAGTTTAATTAGGCAGCAATATACAAGACCTTCCTGCAGTATGCCGTTCATCACATCATGTCTCCTCCTTTTCTTGTGAGATTGTTTCCTCTCCCTTCTCACTTTCTGTCTGCTCCGCTGCCAATCCTCTCACTTCTCTTGGTAGTCTTTTCTCTCAAAAATCCCTCCAACACAAACAAAGCCTCAGGTGTCCAGTACGTGAACCTGATAATACTTGTGGTGGTTCAGTGCCTCCTCAAGCGTCTAGGTGGGTGGGACGTGGCCAGCATTGGAAGAGAAAGAGAGAGAGAGAGAGAGGGTGGAGAACAATCTAAAATATCTTTCCAAGATAAAATATCTTTCCAAGATAAAAATACAACTACATAGTACGATGGTAGTTCAATAAACCTTCAGTTTGTTTAGCAAGGAAATGCAGTGGTGTGAGGGATGGCAGTGATATTTAACAGGCAGGAAGTGAGGTGGTGTGAGGGATGGCAGTGATATTTAACAGGCAGGAAGTGAGGTGGTGTGAGGGATGGCAGTGATATTTAACAGGCAGGAAGTGAGGTGGTGTGAGGGATGGCAGTGATATTTAACAGGCAGGAAGTGAGGTGGTGTGAGGGATGGCAGTGATATTTAACAGGCAGGAAGTGAGGTGGTGTGAGGGATGGAGTCATTTCCTGTCTCCGACTCTCTCTCTCTCTCTCTCTCTCTCTCTCTCATATATATATATATATATATATATATATATATATATATATATATATATATATATATATATATATTATATGAGGCGCGGCACCACAGAAAGAGGCTAAGTGCCATTTTGGCCGAAATCCATTTTTCTGCATATATCACTATATTCACCCTTCTTTACCCTGGTAGTGATCTGGAACCCATCCGGCACAAACAGTAAGGTCAAGAGTTCTGTAAGTGTGAGTAACTTTTTTCACTTTTGCATCTGCGGCTCAGAGGCTATGGGAATGCCAGACAAATCATACAGGGGTAAATCACGCTATAAGCAGAACCACATGTTTTCTCTCTATGTTATTGTGTGCCACTGGTGCACGGGCCAAAGAAAACTTGTGGGAGCGTCTGGCTTGCCAGTCCCGCGTTCCCATTGGCTGCTCGGGACTCGTCCGCACCAAGTGTAGTAGGGTTACAAAGGAGGGTAGGAGGCGAGTGACATAGCCTGAAAAGTAGCTTAAAGCAGTGCTTGATGGAAAATCGTGATGAAGCCTATGTGTCGTACAATACCAGAAAACCAGTATTGGCTAGTGGCCACCTCCGTGACTCTTGAGATATTCAAGCAGGTTTTACGTTCTTTAAAGATATCTATTATCTAGCCAAAATTGGCTAGACTGTAAAGGTAATCATGAGTCTAGAAGACCCACACCTACCTAACAGGTAGGTAAGTACTTAGACAGTTGGGCTACAGCTACTTCCCTCGTGAAATCTGGGTGCCTAATGCAGCTACACAAGATAATCTAGGCTGTAGCTCCCCTACAGCACTCTCATAAAATTTAAAAAAAAAAAGTGGACATGTGAGACTCAGATTGCTTATCTAAGGTTATACTATGCTCCACTCACCACTCTGTTGCCCTACGTCTGGATCCAACTGCCCTGGATTACTAAGGATTACGTCTTTACTTATCACAGTCACCTTCCGACATCCTGGATCAACCTTACCCGCAGAATGCGTTTGGTACAATGTTCTTCCTGCTATCTATCTCTTTAACCCGCCCCGTCCCAGCCACTTTTCGACCACTGGTACCCCCGAATCCCGGGCAATTTTCGACATTTTTTTTTTTTTTTTGCTAAAACTTTCGCTTTTGGTGAGGAACATCGAAAATTCATAGAGAAATCGCTCACCTGAGGTTTAAAATACTCATTACAGGTAGGAGAGCCTCCTTACCTTACTGGGTTTTCTATCAGGCTGGCACCAAAGAAAACGAGTTCTATGGGAGGATAACTATTTCACACCACTCATAAACGGTATTTATTTATTTACTGTTACGAATTTATATGTAGTACAAGAGTATATTGGTTTACAAGCAGTAATATAGGCATTATAAGCATTGGTTCACTCACTAATACCTGACCTTTCTTTGCCACATTACCTGATCATCATTTCTAACTGTTTCTTCCTCTAATGCTATGTAAAGTTTGTCCTCCACATTGTCATTGATTGGGGAATCACTCTGGCCCTGAATTTCGTACCGTGGCATGACATGGCTATACTGGCCAGGTCACTGATAACAGGTGAATTGCTGAGAAAAGGGCATGCAGGGGGGGGAGGAGGTCATGCTGGGTAAGGCATTGTCTCTGCCTGGCATCTTGTTGAGGAAGGTGTCCCGTGTATATGTACCAAAAATGACTTGCGAAAATTGAAAATTGTGGAAATTATGAACCTTGCAATTGCAGGACGTTGAAGTACGTCCTCGGGATTAGCTGTGACAAAACGTGAGGACGTGGAAGTACGTCCTCGGGACGGCGCGGGTTAACTTCTTTCTTAGCTTCAATAGTAACTCAATATCTTTAACTTTCTTAGCTTCAATAGTAACTCAGTACTTGTGCCCAGCTACCGCTACTGTTAGTACTATACCTAATCTACCTCCTCTCTACCTTATCTACCTCCCATCTACCTTATATACCTCGTATCTACCCTATCTATCTTCTACCTAAAGTGCTTGGTCATGTTTTATTATTTTTTTTATATTTATATTCAATGTGTACACATTCATTGATTTGTACTTGCCTGTTTTCAGATACTTACCTGTTGATTGCATACTTACCTGACTTACCTGGAATATGACGTGGGGTGGGAGATGGGTGGGAATCATGCACAATACCTTTTATTCTTGGTCTATAGTGAGTGAAATGAGAAAGTCGCATCCAAAGTGCTGGCAGTGTCAATTTCTTTTTTTTCACTTATCTTACACTACTGAACCTGGGAAATTTTGGTAAAAATTGGTCCTGTACAAAAAACATGAATGATACCTTCAATTACTGCATGTGTGATGAAAGAGTAGTCCTTGATAAAGCTTCAGTGCAAATATGAACGTTAAACTCCTTCGAGTTTGGAAACGGCACTTGTTTAAAAACAATGCAAATCAGAATTCGCTAAGAGAACGCATACCTCCGCCAATGTCATTGCCATTAAAAAGGATCCGGATCCGGATGCGTGGATATAGGATCCGAATCCGAATCCACCCCCATATTTAATCGATTATCTCGGTCCATGGACCATGTTCCACAAAATTTCATTGAAATACATTGAGAACTTTTGGAGATATTGTGCGGGGTACTCTGGATCCGGATCAGGATCAGCCCCAAAATTTTATCATCTCTTCCTTGGCCCCTTGTCCATCCTTCCACAAAAATTTATCAAATTCCATCCATAATGTTTTGAGTAATCCCGGTTCCGGATCCGTGTATATAGAATCAGGATCCAGATTCGCCCTAAAATTTAATCAATTCTTTCTTGGTCTATGACACACCTTTCCACAAAATTTCATTGAAATTCATTGAGAACATTTGGAGATATTGTGCGGAATACCCCGGATCCAGATCCGGATCTGGCCTAAAATTTATTAATTTCTACATTGGGTCATTGCCCACCCATCCACAAAATTTTATCAAATTCCTTTTATAAACTTTTGAGTAATCTTGCTAACAGACAGACAGAGAAACAGACAAAGCAGTACTGAGTAAAGCATAACCTCCTTGGCAAAGGTAAGTAACTCTGAGGCATATTAATATTTCTACAGTGTATATATTAAACCAATGGACACAGTAATCTGTAACGAGGTAAGAATTATTTAATATTGTAATGAAGTAAAATAATTTTTGGAAACATGCTGTTCATTTATTGGAAATGTCATTCTTTTCAAAAAGGGAGTACTGTTTAATACTGTATGGTGTGCTTTTATTTTTTTAATGAAAGAGAGAAGGAACCAAAAGTTAGAAACCAGCAAGATTGTTCCTTCCAAGAAAAAAATAAGAACAAGATACAAGAGTCAAATTCACGATCCATTCATTTTGAGATGCCTGGACACACTGCGTTTGAAAGACTGGGGGTCATAAGCAGTTGGAAATACAGACAGAGGAAGACAGTTCAAGAGACCTGTTCCATACAAGAAGGAATGAGAGTAACTGTTAACACTTGCATTTGAGAGTTGTACAGAAAAGGGATGAGAGTTTGCTGCTAGATGGGTGCTATACTCCCGCCGTCTTGGTAGAGGGATGCAAGCATACAGTACAGAGGAGCAGTGACCACTGATGGAGCGATGGAAAAGAGATAAAGATGCAAAAGAGCAGCGAACAGACAGAGGTTATAGGGCGCCACCAAGGGGAAGAGAATTAATGAGACTGAAAGCCTTTGACTCCATCTTGTTGAGGAGAGTTCTATGTGGGGAGCCTCCCCACACATGAGAGTTGTATTCTACAAAGGGAAAAATAAAACCCCTGTACAAAGTCAGCAACTATGCACGGGTAAAGAAGGCACGGAGTTGCCTTTGCATACATAATCTCTTAGATGCAGCTTTTACAAGAGAGGTAATAGGAACTTTACAAGTTTAATCCCTAGAGAATGAAACTCGAAGTATTGTATGTTTAAAGATAATGAAGGATTGAGTTGTACATTGTTAAAAATTTGAGGACACCTCTGTGGTAGATTCTGATGAGTCGAGAGATGTAAGAACTGAGTTTCTGATGTATTAAAAACAACGTTACTTTTATCCCAGTCAGAGATATGGGTCAAGTCAGATATTAAGCGTGCCATAGCCTCATCCCTTGTTTGTTGAGGTAAATGCTGAGATGGATGCTGTGGGAAGCAGCTGGAAAGGTGAAGGGTGGAGTCATCAGCGTATGAGTGGATAAGATTATATGTACAACTTGGGTGATTGATGAATAGAATGAAGACAGTTGGTGATAGGACAGAACCCTGAGGAACACTACTATTGATAGCCTCAGGAGGAGAACGGTGGATGTCTACAACTGCAGCTGTAGAAAGACGAGAAAGGAAGCTACAATTGAAGGCACAAGTAGAAGGATAGAAATCGTAAGAGGGCAGTTTGGAAATCTGAAAATTAAAAATTTATGCCAGGCTCTGTTGAAAGCCATTAAGATGTCAATTGCAATGGCAAAGCCTCATCAAAGTCCTGAAATGAGGATGACCTGGCATCTCAAAGGAAGGTGAGAAGATCGCCAATGGAGTGTCCCTGGCAGAACCCATACTGACAATCTGAAAGAGGTTGTGATAGGAAAGGTTCTTTTTTCTTTTTTAGAACAGATTAAAAAACTCTAGAAATATAGGATGTTAAAGCAATTGGGAGTTAAAGTGCTTGGAATGGTCACCCTTCTTCGGGAAGTGCTGAATGAGAGCAAACTTCCAGCAAGAAGGAAAGGAACAAGTTGACAGACGAAGTCGAAAAAGTTTGCCTAGTCAGGGTGTAGGCACAAAAGCACAATTACTGGGGACAGCAGGAGGGACCGTATCAGGCATGTATGCTTTATCATTCCACTTCGTTTCTCAAGAAGTGGAATCTTACGTTAGGTCATGTCCGTCTGTCTGTGAGTACGTTAGTCAGTACATACTGTCGTCCGTTCCACGTTGTATCTCAGAAACCATCAGTTGGAATATTCTCATACATTGTACAGTATGACTGTAGAGCCATAAAGAAGGATCATGCCCGTTTTCCGAAATTTTGAAAAAAGCCAAGATGGCCGACTTATGACCAATTTTCTAATTTGGAAGCCTTAAATCCTTTACATCACTCATTGTGGGCTCGTGACCTTTGGTTCCTTCTTCCTAGTATAAAAAATAAAAAATAAAAAATAAAAAACTTTAACAGATAGTTTACAGGTTGTATCGAAGTGGAATATAGTCCCTCTGGGACTTGTTAGTTCTGAGGCCAGTGACTGCAGAGAACACATCAATTGCAGAAGCTTTAATGTCAGCCATGGGGAAGTCAGCGTAGGGAAGTGATGGAGGAACAGCACCGGAATTGTCTAAGGTGGAATTGGAGGAGAAAGTCTGAGTGAAAAGTTCTGCTTTATCAGTAGAAGAAACAACTACAGAGCAATCAGAGCGGAAAGGAGGAGGGAAGAAGGTAATGTTGTTAGAAAAGTTTTTGGCAAGGTGCCAGAAGAAGCAGGAAAAACCCGAGTCAGAGAGTTCAGAGCATTTTGTACGAGTGAAATTCTTTTTAGCAGAGCAAAGTGCAGACTTACCAAGGTTCCAGGCAGAAACATAAGATAGATGAGATCCAGGGGTGGGTTGTTTCCTGTCCCTTTTGTAGGACGTCACCTTGTTGTAGTCAGCATTGGAAGAAGCATGACTGAATCAAGTTTGTATTTATTTATTTATTTATATTACATTAGTCACAGGAAAAGAAAAAGGAATGTATGTTTCCATGCCCGAGAGAATAACCTCCGTAATGCGCGTAGACGGCTCTCAACCATGGGAACAATAATCATTCCAGTAAAAATAAAACAAGTATTGCCTGAGAGCCTCCCAATCAGCAGCTCCAAAGTGTCACTGCCGCCGCTTTTTAGGAGGGTCCACAGGCCTTACTGAAACGATAGGGCAGGTTTGCCCCTGTTTAGCGTCAGTTTACCGCAGTCTTTGAAGGTGACACCATGTCAAATTCTAGCTCTTCCGAGTCAGTGCCTTCCAGCCCTCCGAAAAAGGGCTTTGTGACCTCTACCCCGTCCAAACCCTTACTAGGGAGTGCAAAGGGCCTGAGTGAGTCTGCTATAGGCCTAGAATTACTGAAAGCTTCTATAGACTACAGTAGTGACGTTGCGGTGTTATCGAGCCTTGCTGTATCAGACACTTTATCGAGTGCTGAGTCTGAGGTGCAGGAAGAGACAATTCCTGTGCCTAGCACCTCATCAGGCAAGGCTCCAGTGCAGAAGGGAGTGGTGTATGGTAAGGGGGCCAAGAGGAAGCGAAGTGGTGACCCCGGTTCCCAGCCATTGTTCTCCTCAGGCCGGCCATTGTCCCCTACCCCAGGTCACGCCGCCGCCTCGCACCCTCAGCCCCATTCTCTCGTCATCTTCGTCTGCTGTGCTTTCTCCTGAGTCTTCGGAGTCTCCTTCACCACCTCGGAAGGGAAGTAGGCAGTCTGGTTTTCGTAGAGGTTTTCGTAGGCCCCGTGTTCGTGCTGGCATGAGAAGGAAAGTGTCTCCTAGTGCTAGAATTAGTGGTAAGGTTTACCCCACTAGGCAACTCACCACCCAGGCTACTGCAAGTGACCTTGAACCGTCTCCTACTCTCCCCACCACCACCACCACCACACACGCACGACCAAGCTCACCCACTGCCACACGGCCTGCCTCACCCACTGCCTCACCGCCTGCCTCACCCACTGCCACACAGCCTGCCTCACCCCCTGCCACACACACCCACTCCCAGCCTAGGCAGGGCACTCTGGACGCCTTCGTGTGATCTGAGGGCTCTGATTTTGTGCCAGAGGATCTGCCCTTTGATTCCACTGGGTGTGGGATCCAGGCTGACTTCCCTGTCCCCGAGGGTGCTGAATGTTTGGACTACCTGTTGGCCTTCCTGGATAACGAAGTCATGGAGCAGATTTGTACCGAGACGTACAGGTACGAAGGACAATGTGCTGCAGTTCATCAAGGTGAAGGTGCAACGCCATCCACGTTGCGGATGGCAGCATGGGTTCCTGTGACGATCCGGGAACTATTTGTATTCATTGGTTTGATGCTTCTGATGCCACATAACTGGAAGCACAAGCTCAAGGAGTACTGGAGTGCTGACGATCTTTGCCCCACACCCATCTTCAACAAGTACATGACTTGGGATCGTTTCAGGCAACTCATGACGTACCTTCACTTTGCCAACAACGATGAGCCTTCCCGGACTGACCCCCTATGGAAAGTGAGGAGAATCCTGAACATGATCAAGGACAAGTTTATGACGTTCCTTCGGCCCTTCAAGAAAGTAGTGATTGACGAGTCCTTGGTTTTGTTCAGGGGCCGTCTTCGGTTCGTGCAGTATATTCCAAGCAAACGCCACCGCTTTGGAATAAAGTTTTTCGTGCCGTGTCACTGCAAGGCGGGGTTCATCCTAGACTTCGTTATCTACACTGCCAGCAATGTGGACTTGGACAAAACTGACCCCCTTGGATTCTCTGGCTCTGTGGTGAAAGTGCTTCTGGAAAAGTACTTTGGCGGGAATCATGTCCTGTATACGGACAATTATTGTACAGCTCCAAAACTCGCCAAGTACCTTTCAGGGCACGGCGTCGGATCCTGTGGCACTGTCAGGAGCAATAGGGCACACTACCTTGCCTTCCCCGAGGCTGGCGATAAGGTGGCACGACAAAAGGATCGTCAATCTGCTCACCACAGTGCACAAGGGGGAAATGCAAGCCACAAGGTCGACAGAAGGACTGGCGATCTTGTGATGAAGCCTGATGCTGTAATTGACTACAACCTCAATATGCGGCTGGTGGATAAGTCCGATATGATGATCGTAGAGACTGACTGCCTGAGGAGGAACCGTCGCTGGTACTGGAAGGTGTTCTTGCACTTGCTTGATATGTGCATGCTGAACGCCTTCATCCTGTATAAGATCAAGAACAGGAAGCCAGCTAACTACTCTCTCAGGCGGTTTTCTAAGACTTGTGTCTATCAGCTGCTTCAGAGTTTTGGTCAGGTACTGCCATCAGGTCCCAGGCGCCACTCACAGACACCTCCAGACCGCCTACAGTGCCAGGACTACCTTCAGCGACACCGCCTGGAGCCACTGCCTAGCGCTGCCAAGAGGGGAAAAGCACTGAGGAGGTGCCATGTGTGCAGCCACACTACCCGGCAAGAAAGAACTTTTAGACGCACCTCCTTGCAGTGCAAAGAGTGCCAAATTCCCCTGTGCGCTTACCCGTGTTTCTTTGACTACCACAGCCTGAGTAGATATTGAAAATAAGGGTAAAAATATTGTAAACAATACTGAGAGTGACAGTGATACTAGTGTTTAGTTTTCTTGTACGTATTGACAGTGACAGTCTGTTGAGTGTAAATTAGTGTATGTAGTTGTAAAAGCACCACAGTGATAGTGATTTCAGTGTAAATTATTGTACATAGTAATAATATAAGTATTGAGAGTGACAGTCACTCCAGTGTAAGAAGTTGAAAGCATGTTTTTCTATTCTATGTTATGACAGTGACAGTTTGGTGTGTAGAAAATATTATTTTTATAACTAATGACAGTGACACTGATGAATAAGGCACTAAACTGATAGCGAGAGTGAAAGTGAGCGATAGAAATGAAGTGCGAGTGGCCGACAGGAGCGAGAATAAAGTGCCTGCAGTAAGGCAGAATAAAATCGCGTCGCGGTGGTCTTTCTCATTCCCGCTTCAAAATACTGGCAGTGACAGTGATTTTTATGGTCGTAATAGTGCCAAGCGAGCCTTTGGGAAGTACTATGAAGGAAAATAATGTAGTATACGTGTTTTTAGCTGTGAAAAGGGAAATGTTTGTTCAGTGACGGGAAGACTGCCGCCGCGCTGCAATGTCGGCCGTACGCTCCGTTGATTGTAGCCTTATTTTCAGTGCTTATTGTACAAATACGGATTCCAAACTACCTGTACGTTGTAGTATAAAGTGTACTGTGACAGATTGAGGCTGTGGTAGAGGGGAAACCGGGTTGCTGGAGGTGTGAAAGTGAAGATTTTGTTCCCTAAATTTGCAAGTCTCCACAAGTCCTTGGGTAGTCCACGAAGGCTCAACACCTGTCTCAGGAGAAAGCTGAATGTAAGTACTATCTGCCATAAAAATTATAATGTTCTAGGTTTAATCTCTGATTTTTGGCAAATATTTTCCTACAGGTACTCAGACCGCGATACAACCCCGCCACACGGGGGGGGGGGGAGTTGGCTGTCCACGGCCGCTTTTTAGGGGTTAGAAACAATAACCACTTTGGCAAACACAATATATGATGCTGGATACATCCCAGAAGCAATGAGAGAAAGTGTCTATGTGGCCATACCAAAGAAAAATGGAGCACTGGAATGTGATAAACATAGAACAGTAAGTGTAATGAGTCAAATGGGGAAAATATTAAGAGTGATAGGGGAATGAAAAAGACAAAACAAGAAGAGCTATGTGGCAAAGGAGCAGTATGGATTTCGAAGGAGCAAAGGCACTAGAAATGCTATTTTTGGATTGCGAATGTTGATAGAAAGATCTCTGGAAGTACAGAAGAATTTATACTTGTGTTTCATGGATTTTGAAAAGGCCTTTGACACTGTGAGGCATGAAGAGATGGTGAGAATGTTGCGAATGGTTGGGGTAGATAATAAGGATAAAGGAATCATTGTAAACCTGTACTGGAATAAAAAAGCTGCTGTTAGACTCGGATAGGGGATGACGGAGTGGATGACTATAAAAAGAGGAGTAAGACAGGGATGTGTTCTGTCGCCAGACTTGTTTTCTTTGTACGGACTAGTTGTAATGGACGAACTGAAGGAATTGGAAGGGGTCAAGGTTGGTGGTAAGAACATCAATAATCTGAGGTATGCTGATGACACGGTACTCGTAGCGGATTCGGAAGAGAAACTTCAAGAACTAGTAGATACATTAGTGGAAGCATGTCAACAGAAAGAGATGAAGATTAACATCAGGAAAACAAAGGCAATGGTACTAACAGAACGGAGAGAAACGAAAAATGTCCAACTTAACATCCACGGAAGCTATAGGCTATAGAGCAGGTGAGAAGTTTCGAATACTTGGGTCCTGTTATATCAGATGACGGAGGAAGTGAGAAGGAAATTGTAAGAAGAATTGGTATTGCTAAAGGAGCTTTCGGACGAATGAGAAAAATTTTAACTAACATAACTATGGATATGAGGACACGAATAAGAGTGTTAAATTGTTTTGTGTGGTCAACGCTATTATACGGGTGCGAAACGTGGAGGGTAAAGAAGAAAGTTAGAGAGAGATTACAAGCAGCTGAGGTATGGTTTTTGAGAAGAATGACGCGAATATCATGGATAGAAAAAATAAGAAATGAAGACGTTCTGAGAAGGGCAGGAGTGAAAAGAGAAATGATGAAGACTATAAGGAAAAGACAGATGGAATTTTTGGGACATGTTATAAGAGTAAGAGAACTTGAAAATGACTATGTACTTGGAAGAATAGAGAAAAGAAGAGCAAGAGGAAGACACCGATTAAAGTATATTGTTTGTATAAGAAGCGATTTACAAGAAAGGATCAGCAATGTGGAGTTAATCAGGATAGCTGATGATATAGGAAAATGGCGCTCCATGGCCGCTAACGTCACATAACTGGCACTTCGGTAAAGGTAAATGTGTGTGTGTGTGTGTGTGTGTGTGTGTGTGTGTGTGTGTGTGAGAGAGAGAGAGAGAGAGAGAGAGAGAGAGAGAAAGAAAGAGAGAACCGTCTTTTTATTGGAATCTTGAGATCAAATCGGCTTACAGCTGCATCAGCAGCTGGCCAACTTTCCAGTGGTTCAGGGTGTACTGGAAGGTGCTGGATTTTAGAGTGAGGGAGGCCTGGATAACGTTTTGGAATTTGTAATGAGACAGCCTGGATAGGTACTGGAATATTTGATGAGGGGCCTGGACAGGTGCTGGAATTTATGGTAAAAGGGCCTGGATAGGTGCTGGAATTTGAGATGAGGGAGGCTGGACAGGTGCTAGAATGTGTGGTGAGGGGGCCTGGATAGGTGCTGGAATTTGGGGTGAAGAAGGCTGGATAAGGGCTGAAATTTGAGGTTAGGGGGCCTGGATAGGTCCTGGAATTTGGGGTTAGGGGGCCTGGATAGGTGCTGGAATTTGGGATGAAGGAGGCCTGGATTGGTGCTGGAGTTTTGGGTGAGGGAGGGGATAGGTGCTGGAATCCTGCTTCACCACTAACCCTGCCTCACCACCATTCCTTCCCAACCACTGTCTTTGCCTAGCCACCATCCTTGCTTCACCACCTTCCTTTTCTAACCACCATTGTTGCCTAACTTCCATCCTTGCCTCACCAACATCCTTTCCTCTCCACCTTCCCTATCTCACCACCATCCTTACCTCGCCACCATCCCTGTCTCACCACCAACCTTGCCTTACCACAATTCCTGCCTCACCACCATCCCTGCCTCATCACCATCCCTTCCTCATCACCATTCCTGCCTCATAATCCATGCCTCACCACCATCTCTGCCTCACCCTGTGCTCCACCATCGTCCACTCCTCGTTCTCTGTCTTGTTACGTTATCTTCTTTCTCCCCATGTCTGCCAAACCAATTTTCGTGTCCAGCTCTTTGACTTTCCTCTTTCTTTGAATGGGATGGAGCCAGGGTGTGTTAGGAGAGGAGAGGTTACACACACACACACACACACACACACACACACACACACACACACACACACACACAGTTATGAGTTACTGAGTCTGAATTCAGCATCATTTTTACTAATATCTTTTAGAGATAGTTTGGAAAGTGAATTGGTAGATAGGTTAGGACACAGAAAGGTGGGCGTAAGAATGGTGGTGACAGGAAAAATAAATTGAAGAGCTGAGTTCTGTTCCATGCTACATATAGATAAAATCTGGTTGGTTATGACAGAGCAGATTTTCCACTGACCCGTGTGTGGCCACAATGCGTTTAAGAGCTGTGCCTCACTCACTGTCACAGTGTTTCGTCTTGATGTCTTGGGGTGTGGGTCATGACTCTCTCTCTCTCTCTCTCTCCCTCTCATATTTTTTGCTTAGATGTATTTACATGTGTGTGACTCCGGGTTAGATTTGATAGTCATTTCCCTGAGACCTAGTAGTCATTGTGAGTGTCACACTCCTTCACATGCCACCACTGCAGCACTAGGACTGTTTCATTCAGACCTGGGGTAATGGTATTAGTGTGCGTGTTTTTATGACATGTCAGGGGGGTCTTCTGGAAAATCAGAATATCTATTACAACGACATTCAAATCATACCACAATTCCCTGACCAAGACTGGAATCGAAGTCAGGTCCTCTCGAACTGAAAACAATTCTATAACTACCAGAGCACCACCTTGCCCTTATTCTTAAACTACTGTACCGTTTATGTGACGTCTGCATCTGTGTATCAGTTTCCACACAAAGGAAATGTTGGGTATAGACCCAAAAAGCAAAGGACAGCAGCCAACGATTAATGTAAAACTGAGCACTGTTCTGTACAAAAAAGATCCAGCCACTGGAAGGTAAATAGAGAAGAGACAATTCTTTATTCTTTAGTGTTTACTCCATGATTCCCAGTGGAGGACATAGAACTCAGTTACCACCCAGCTGAATCACACAATACTGTACGAGTAGTTTCCCCCAACATAAATGAAAATCGAGGACAGGTATTTCTCTCTCTCTCTCTCTCTCTCTGGATTAGAGTATTAATATATTCCTTTAGCATAAGTAAAATCTAACACCTGTGAGGCAATGATTTTCATCCTAAAACTTCCACCAATAAACTTCAAGAAACATTAAATTTATGAAAGTGAGGCTTATTTTTACTGCCACTGCCATTATAGATTATTAATTACATATTCATTACCACAACTTTACCAACACACACACACACACACACACACACACACACACACACACACACACACAGGGAGAGAGAGAGAGAGAGAGAGAGAGAGAGAGAAAGCAAGAAAGAAAGAAAGACAGAGTACATATGTCAGGTTGTGGAGAGTAGTTCATTCATATGTATCTTGCCACCCCTACTCACAACCCCACCCCAACCATACCACCCTACCCATAACCCCACCCCAGCCATACCCCCTACCCATAACCCCACCCCAGCCATACCCCCTACCCATAACCCCACCCCAGCCATACCACCCTACCCATAACCCCACCCCAGCCATACCCCCTACCCATAACCCCACCCCAGCCATACCCCCTACCCATAACCCCACCCCAGCCATACCCCCTACCCATAACCCCACCCCAGCCATACCCCCTACCCATAACCCCACCCCAGCCATACCCCCTACCCATAACCCCACCCCATCCATACCACCCTACCCATAACCCCACCCCAGCCATACCATCTTACCCATAACCCCACCCCAGCCATACCCCCTACCCATAACCCCACCCCAGCCATACCACCCTACCCATAACCCCACCCCAGCCATACCACCTTACCCATAACCCCACCCCAGCCATACCACCCTACCCATAACCCCACCCCAGCCATACCATCTTACCCATAACCCCACCCCAGCCATACCATCTTACCCATAACCCCACCCCAGCCATACCATCTTACCCATAACCCCACCCCAGCCATACCCCCTACCCATAACCCCACCCCAGCCATACCACCCTACCCATAACCCCACCCCAGCCATACCACCCTACCCATAACCCAGCCATACCACCCTACCCAGAACCCCACCCCAGCCATACCACCCTACCCATAACCCCACCCCAGCCATACCACCCTACCCATAACCCCACCCCAGCCATACCACCCTACCCATAACCCAGCCATACCACCCTACCCAGAACCCCACCCCAGCCATACCATCTTACCCATAACCCCACCCCAGCCATACCATCTTACCCATAACCCCACCTCAACCATACCATCCTACCCATAACCCAGCCATACCACCCTACCCATAACACTAGCCCAGCCATAATACCGATAACCGTATCAGACTATCAAGACGGAAGCTTTACGGGTGTGTGGAGGAAGACAACCTTGAGATGGATCCACAAGTATGCCGAGGAATTGTGATGCCTATCTGTCACGGGGTTTTTATAATAACACAGCAATTTTAAAATAAATGGTTAAATATTATTTAAATTGATAATAATATTCAATAATATTGAAGAGCAGAGACAATGATTGTCTTGCTACATCAAGCAATGATTACTTTACGCTGCTTCTTCGCACGACTCTCTGAGAACGAGAATTTATAAACTTTCTCCACAGTACACAGCAGAGACTAATTACTCACAATTGCTGAATTACTGTACTGTTAGCCTCTGGAGAAAGTTACTTCACCCTTGACAATAAATAACTAATACTAATAACAATAATCAGGTCCTTGCTGATGCTTAACTCCTATGGCACAACGGATTTTACGTTAATACAACAAGACTGGTCTAAGTACCAGTTATGAAAGCAAACGTTTATGCAAGCTAGGAGCTATATGGAAAATAAGCTTAATTTGGATTAAATGAAACACGATTTTACTTTACATTGAGCTCAAAAAAGGAACTGTTAAATTTATTAATCACAAAATAAATTTAACGTTACAATTCAAATCAAATTAAATGAGACGCACTCGCTCACTCACTCACGCAATAGCTAAATACTTACGCCTAGGAAAAACACCTTAACTAAACTCTTAAAACTAGGAAATACACAAAGGAAATACTATAGTCGATGAATGCTGTGTATCACCCAAGCTGAACTAGGATGGAAGTACTGAAGAACTGTGGAGTTTGGGTACTAGCTGACCTCACACTGCAAACACAGGACCTCTCTCCGTCGCAGCAACAACTGGACTGAATTCAAATACATTGTATGGCCAGGACGCAAGGCGTGGCTAACGGTTGAGGGAAGCAGAGGCAAACGATAAAGAAACAATTGTATCGCTCAGTAGCGCACTTAGTGACGTGCATTAAATCGGTCACTTTTTGAAAACGGTGACGAATGTTTTGAAAAGTATACTCCGAAATGGAGAGAGAAACGGTTAACTGAGCGATACACAGTGAGTTTTCCACTAATAGTTCGTGGCTTCTCACAAAAGGGAAATGTCGCGAACTGATTCGTGACATTACGCCCTTAGAAAGTTAAATTTTTTCCTTATGGGAAAAAATTTGTGGATATATATACATATATATGTACACATCCTAAGTCATTCGCACAAGATTCACACTGTGGTGTGTGTGCTATCCTGCTACAGGAGAAAGTCGCAGTCGCCAGTGAGCGAAAAAACCTCGTATTTATGTTAATAGAAACAAGCTTGAGGGAAAAACTCCGTGACGACTGTGAAAATCCTGTACTCAGGTCAAACTGAGCGAAAGTTCGCTGCATTTACATTAACAACTAATTGTTATGTAGTGTTGTGTATGTAATACACGGTGTAGGTGTGACAGTTGTAGTGTAACTGTACCTACGTGTAAAATGACACAGTAATACAAATTTATAGTAAAATAATGATGACGAGGCAGAAGAGAAGGGGCGGCAGCAAGCAACAGGAACGGCCAGCTGATCTGCACGGCAATGCTGCACCCACCAGCTACACCTGCGAAAGGAATTAAGGTGGAGCATCAAAACTGTTATTTCTATCTCTCTCTCTCTCTCTGCCTAGCAATCAGTACTTATGTCATTATTAACCAGGAAACGTAATTCTTGAATTCACAAATTGCTTAGAACCCTTATAGCTTACTGGTTAACGCTTATTAACTAGGAAATGTGCCAATTCTTGAATTACTCAAATCTCTTAGAACGGGCAGTTTACTAGTTAACCTAACATTATTAACCAGGAAACGTGCCAGTTCTTGAATTCACAAATTGCTTAGAACGGGCGGTTTACTGGTTAACCTAACTCTACACTTACGAGTAATACAGGAAGCTGAAAATCGCTACGCAATCTCGGGCAGGTCATGTTTTAACACCCACCGTGGGTGTGAACACTCATGTGGGTAATGTGCATTCTCCGGGAATCCTCAGACAGGCCCACAGCTCAAGACATTCCACAAGGTAATTCAAACACAGCCTCGGACTGTCTCTGCAAGGCTCTCAAACTTCCCCCTTAACTTATGGTATAAATGTATGTACAAGCCCTGGATATACTGTGTCCTGTAGGGCCAACGAGTGAGACGTCTGGTCTACACTTTTAACTGGGAACCAGGCTGGTCCTTGGATTACTCAAATCGCTGAGGCCGCCTATTACGGAACCCAACATACAAGTTGCTAGTTAGTAAGCAGCTAGTAGGCGAGACATCAGGTCTACACCCACATTACCACTATCCTCTCTCTCAACTGACTCAGAGATTACAGGTGTGGTTAGAAACGGCACAGGAAGGGCAGGTCCCTGATTAGTGGTGTTACTTTGACACACTGCAGGAACGGACAAAACTATCTATGTCTCGTCCCATCCCTGCCCAGAAAAAGTCAGCTCGGATACGGCCCTGGGTCTTCCTTTTGCCCATGTGACCTCCTGAGGCTGAACAATGACCCCATTCTAACACTGCTTGGCGGTACTTGGCGGGAACGACAAACTGCAGTCGAACCTCGCCCTCGGGTGTTCGTGACTCACGGTAGAGCCGTCCTTGTTTACGAAGGAACTTGGCTCAACCTCCCCGTGAATACTTAATCACTCGACCCTTTTGTTTATTCCGCACGGCAGCAAGTGTCGGGTCAGAATGTTGTTCTTGCACAACAAGTTGACTACACATCAGATCTTGCGGCGATTCAATGATCACTGGGGTGACACAGTCTGGAGCCTCAGTCATGGCTCGTGTTACCGCAGCAGCCGAAGTCTGAGTAGCGTCATCGGAGCAACTATCCTTGACTCCATTAATATTTCCAATGATGAGTTCAAATAAAGGTTCTGGCATGACAACTGCAAGTGTCAAGCCAGTGAAAAATGGAGACGCCACCTGGATACGTGCCTCAGGGAACAATCTCACTGATCCATCAATAAGCTTTGCATGGATCTGTCGACCTGTATACTGCTCAGGCCGAACTAAACTCTGCTTAACAGAGCAACCTGAGGAACCATTGTCTCTCAGGACCTTCACAGGAATGCCTCCCACAAACCCTGGCTGAACAAGGAAGGTACTGTCACCTGTGGGAGGGCCTGTGGAGGATGCAGCTAGCCACTCATGAGGCTGCTGAATTGATGTGGCAAACATTGTGCCTTGAGGGTTATATTGGGAAGATGGAACATTGGCCATCTGTGGAGGGGGGTTCACTGTCACTGTGGGACTAGTGAACTGTGGGGAAGTACCCACACTGGCAGGGACGTGACCACCGTACTGCTGCTGAGGAATGAAGGCTGCATTCGCTTCCTGCCTCTTTTGAGCTGGTGGTGAAAAAGTTTGTCCCGTCGGTCGGTTGCGTGGCTGATACTGCTGCTTGTTAGGGTACTTGTTGTACCTCTTCCACTCAGGTTTCTGAGTGTTTTGCCCCTGGTCCTTCCACTGCGGTTTTGGACCTTGGCCATTATTCTGAGAATGGCCTTGTTGCTGGGGTTCAGTCTGAGACGGCTTCCCAGACTTGGCAGTATCTTTTCTGCTCCAGGTGTTTTGCTTACGAGCTTGATACCCGTATGCAGTAAAGAATGCGTCAGCCTTCTCTACCATTTGGCTGGCATCTTTCACCTGGCAGATGTTAAGCTGTGCTATGAGCTCAGCAGGCCATGACCTCTCTAGCTGTGTACGCAGCATAAGGTCAATTATCCCCTCACGCGTGGAAGGAGTTTCATCTTTCTCCATCCACTCACCTAGGTAAGCAGTAAGACGGTCGAGGAACTGAACAGCTGTCTCCTTGTCTTGGAGACGAGCTCGCATGAACTGAGCTTTGGCGTCGTCTACTGTGAGACCATACGCCTTAATGAGTGCAGCTTTCATCACTTCATACGTGAGATTGTCTCCACGAATTCTGTGGAGAATATCGAGGGCAGGGCCCTCAAACAGGCTAAGAAACTGAAGCCGCTTAGCTGCATTATCGAGCTGGTAAAGCTGAGCCATGTCTTCAAATCGAGCTATGTATGGCTCGATTCGCTCGCCATCTTTGTATGGGGGAAGCTTGATGTGTGGGGTCGCCATAACATGTGCAGGGAGAGCGCTCGTGGAGCTTGAACCAACTGCACCAGATGTGTCTGAAGCCAAGGAATCTCGCTTGAGCTTCAGCACTTCAAGTTCATGTTTCTCGCGTGCTTCTCGCTCGGCACGTTCGTGTTCTCGTTCTTTGTCTCGCTGTTCACGCTCGTATTCGCGCTGTTCTCGCTCTTGTACTAGCTCGTGTTCGCGCTGTTGTCGCTCGTATTCGCGCTGTTCTCGCTCGTATTCGCGTTGTTCTCGCTCACGTTCACGAGCGTCTTTCTCACGTTCTTGCTCGTAATTAAACCGTGAGAGAACGTAACTCTGTATTTTCTCTGGGTCAGTGAGACCCATATCTTTGGCTTCCTGTACATAAGCACTGGCTGCCATGATGCTAGCTCAATTTACTAAGTAACCGAAACTGAGTACTGACTGCTTAGCGAACAAATGCCAATAAACACAAATAAAGAGTACAGACACAAGCTAGTGGTGACCAGTCTTATCCAGTTAACTGGCAAAGAATAAATCAAAAATGTAAATGACTGGGAAGACTATTGTCAATAATAAACACAATGGGTACGGCGACTTCCCAGGAGCGAATAAAATCGTCTGGCGTTACCAAAAATAAACTAGAGTTAAGTAGGCCTACTCTATGGATTGATAAAGCAAAATTCACTTGCTAAATTAACGGTAAACACCAGTAAACTTGTGTCGATAAACTTTAATGATAAATACCTAAATATGAATGAGTGAGCACTATCTCGTGAATAGCTTTAGAGCTAGGAGTTAATATCCTGGAATGAGGTCGCCAATTGTCACGGGGTTTTTATAATAACACAGCAATTTTAAAATAAATGGTTAAATATTATTTAAATTGATAATAATATTCAATAATATTGAAGAGCAGAGACAATGATTGTCTTGCTACATCAAGCAATGATTACTTTACGCTGCTTCTTCGCACGACTCTCTGAGAACGAGAATTTATAAACTTTCTCCACAGTACACAGCAGAGACTAATTACTCACAATTGCTGAATTACTGTACTGTTAGCCTCTGGAGAAAGTTACTTCACCCTTGACAATAAATAACTAATACTAATAACAATAATCAGGTCCTTGCTGATGCTTAACTCCTATGGCACAACGGATTTTACGTTAATACAACAAGACTGGTCTAAGTACCAGTTATGAAAGCAAACGTTTATGCAAGCTAGGAGCTATATGGAAAATAAGCTTAATTTGGATTAAATGAAACACGATTTTACTTTACATTGAGCTCAAAAAAAGGAACTGTTAAATTTATTAATCACAAAATAAATTTAACATTACAATTCAAATCAAATTAAATGAGACGCACTCGCTCACTCACTCACGCAATAGCTAAATACTTACGCCTAGGAAAAACACCTTAACTAAACTCTTAAAACTAGGAAATACACAAAGGAAATACTATAGTCGATGAATGCTGCGTATCACCCAAGCTGAACTAGGATGGAAGTACTGAAGAACTGTGGAGTTTGGGTACTAGCTGACCTCACACTGCAAACACAGGACCTCTCTCCGTCGCAGCAACAACTGGACTGAATTCAAATACATTGTATGGGCAGGACGCAAGGCGTGGCTAACGGTTGAGGGAAGCAGAGGCAAACGATAAAGAAACAATTGTATCGCTCAGTAGCGCACTTAGTGACGTGCATTAAATCGGTCACTTTTTGAAAACGGTGACGAATGTTTTGAAAAGTATACTCCGAAATGGAGAGAGAAACGGTTAACTGAGCGATAAACAGTGAGTTTTCCACTAATAGTTCGTGGCTTCTCACAAAAGGGAAATGTCGCGAACTGATTCGTGACACTATCTTTGAAGCGAGGAAACATTTTGAAGAGGATTGTACCTGATGGAATTTTTTGCAGAGATTCTGGGTACTGTGAGAGAGAGAGAGAGAGAGATGGTAAATTTTGAGGACGCCAAACTTTCTCTGGTTCGGCAAACTTTTCCTTGGTTCAACAGATTCACTCCCTCCCTGCCTCTCTCACTCTCACTCTCCCTCTCGCTCTCTCTCTCTCTCCCTCTCTCTCTCTCTCTCTCTCTCTCAGCATCCTTGCTGTCATATGGATGTTATCTAAACACAAGGTAAACAATATAAAACTAACATCATAGACAGAAAACAAATCCAGCATCAGTAGTTCAATTAGTATTATTAGTCTCGACTTTCATTTTATTGTTACTGCTATAATCGTCCAATTTTTATTTTCATGTTATCGGAATACCAAAATTTCATCCTAAATCCTTGTTCTTTTAAATAGTATTTTAACATTTATCAGTTTACGTTTACTTCAAGTGTGAATCATAAGCTTTTCCCATCATCTATCTTCTATTTCTATACATAATACCTTCATCCAGCCGTAGTCACCTTTGCCCTTTCCATTCCTTCCCCTAATTATCTCTTATTCCATTTTTTATAGTCAGAGTTTTTAAAGATTTGGTTTACAGTTCTTTTCCTTCCTTTCCTTTGCCCACTTATGTCAACTTGTGCTTCTTATTGGCCACCCTCACTCCTTGCCTGGCTTTCATTATCCTTCTGAAACCCTCGTCTTATTCCTTGCGTTTGTTTCAGGCACAGATGTTATCACATTACAAGAATAATAGAGAGAGAGAGAGAGAGAGAGAGAGAGAATAATACTGAACTAGTTAAAGTGTAATGAATATCAAAAGAGGTGCGTGGATCTCCGTGCCTTATCTTAGCGTCTCGGTCGTACCAGGTGCCACTTTACATCAGTCTTACTCCTGACGCTCTCACTCACCTCCATCATGTAGTGTCCTTCTCTTTGCCTATTTATTTTTTTCCTTATATATTTGTGTGCATTATCACATTCTTCATCTATTCCTCAGTCTTCTCTTCATCCTCACCTTCTTTTTCACCTTTTATCTCCTCCACAGCATTTGCTTCTCTCCACATCTTTTCCTTCTTTCCCTCCCTCCAAATATGTGCCTTTCTCTCCACACTTTTCCTCCTCCACAGTATTTCTTTCTCTCAACATTTGTACCTCCTATATCTCACTCCGAATTTGTGCCTTTCTCTCCACAATCTTCATCTTCCCCCTGCTCTTCGTCTGCACGTTTCCCTTTCGTATTTAGTTTCTCCCATCCACCCAACAAATGTTCTTCCTTTGCTTACCTTTCCTACCCTTCATTCCATACACAGAGTTTCATTTTACATCTGCTCCCACACTGTTCTTTTTCTTTCTTATCTCTCCCCCACCACCCCTTTGTCTCTTTCCACTTTCCTTTAATAGTCTCCCTCTTCTTTCTTCCCCACCTTCTTCATCCCTGCCATTTTTTCTTCATTCCCTCCTTTTCAGTCCCCATTCTCTTTACCTCTGGGTGTCCTGTCTCCGCATACCACCCTCCCCTTATCTCTCCCAGTCTTTCATACCTCGCATTACATTACTGTCCTTTACCACCTCCCACGCGGCTCACTAAGTTGTTCTCTCCGACAAGAAGAGTACGTTTTCACCCGTGTTTGTTTATTTGTCAGTTTCTTTGTTAGGTGGATTACTTAAAAACTAAAATAGAGCTGGACCAAATTTGCTGGGTAGATAGGCGATGTCCCAGGGAACAGTCGATTAACTTTTGGGACCGACGTTAGTTAGTTTTTTGTCTGTTAGCAGGATTACTTAAAAACTAAAAGAGAGATGTGGATCAAATATCGTGGGTAGATAGCCCATGTCCCAAGGAACAGTCGTTTAACTTTTGGGATCGATCCTGATAGTATTACAGATTCTTGACCCGGAATGTACTTTTTGCAAACCTTAATCAGTGATGAGAAAACCTAACCTATTATGATGAGTGGTTTGGAAAATGAGTTGCCCTTGTCGAAGAGATGCGCTCCATTGAGTGCCTCATTACTGTAGTTTTACCTGTGAGCATCTCTGCCAGTCTCGATTACTAACAGAAAATGCTTACTAGGATTCAGTCCAGGTTCTTTGTTGATGATGAATGTGTGTGTGTGTGTGTGTGTGTGTGTGTGTGTGTGTGTGTGTGTGTGTGTAAAAATCTACCGTATATATTTTCGTAAAATCTGATACAACATCTTTCTCCTCAGCCACCATAATAGGTTATTATTGTGATTTACGGGAAGCTATGTACCTCATCTTCCATCTATCCGTAACCAACCCAACCCGTATATATTCCATGCCTACCCCCTCCCTCTCCAATATCTTGTACGCCGGTATAAACATGTGATATACAGACATCGTTACCAGGTTAAGGTTAAGTTTACCGTCCGCCTCGCCTCTCCTGAATATTTGCCTTAACGGCCTCGGGTTATGAGATACTTCAGCGATTTTCACGTTGCTGGTAAATGTATGGTGTTGGCCGTGGCTGCTTTGTTATTAATGCTGAGAGAGAGAGAGAGAGAGAGAGAGAGAGAGAGAGAGAGAGAGAGAGAGAGAGAGAGAGAGAGACTAAAAAGTTGATATAGGTAAACAGGTAGAACAGATTGACCTACAGTGTACATACATTGATAAATGATGTATAAGAACGTGATAATGCTGATTAACAATACACCGTAGATAAAAAAGACAGGCAGAATTAAGGATAACTAAACAGACATAAGCAAAATGGCAGACAGACAGACAGACAAATATGCTAATAATAGAGAGAATGCATACCCTGATGTTGTTCACATTAACCATTCCTGGTTGTGATTTGATATGCAAATCCAAATTCGTCGGTACCGTACTTGTTTGGCAGCATTGCACTACATATACGGGCAAATATACATATTTTATTAGGTCAGGCTCCCATCCCCTGCATCGCTTTAT
>NC_136970.1:16114455-16131955 GCF_032717465.1 Coenobita brevimanus | reverse complement strand
CCAACCTATCCCCCTTCTCTTCCTACCTGCCTCCTATACATTCGCTTCCTTCCTTTCTTTCCTAGTCCAAATATTTCTCTCTCTCTCTCCAGTCCCTTTAAGTCTCTCTGTTTTCTCCACATCCCCTTTTGTGTGTTGATTGTGTGTCATTCCACCTGCTAGTGACTAATCACCAATACTTGTCCCTGATATTTGTGGCGCTTGGGTGAGACGTAGAGAGAGAGAGAGAGAGAGAGAGAGAGAGAGAGAGAGAATGGAGAAATGAATTCCCCGAGATAGGCAACTAAGGCCATATAGCCCCGCTGGGTTACAGGAGGGCGCTACCCCTCCCGGCAACGGTAGCCAGGGCGAGGCTTGAACTCGCGACCTCCCGATCACAAGCTCAGCGCGCTACCACTGTGCTACCGCGCCCCCAGAGAGAGAGAGAGAGAGAATAAACCAACTTGGGTTCGAGGATAGTATAGAAATTAGAAGAATAACAAGAAGGAGGAAACAGGGTATGCTATACAGTAGGTGAGGCAGGCTACACGCACACACACACACACAGCAGGTAGAGAATGATAAAGACAAGCGATACTGTTATGCACATCTTTCCTCCACAGATCAGTCAGCACTCTCCACCCTTCTCCCTTTCCTCACGCAAACCTCCTCCTTCTCCTGTTTTTATTTTGTCTTCTTTGTTCACCTCTCCTCTCTTTTACCCAGCACTCCTGGCTTTACTGTAAGAACGGGTCTGTGTGGCATGATAACGCCAAATTGAGCTCAGTGAATATACCTATAATGGTCATGCGCAATCCCCCCTTTCCCTCTCTGACTGTCTGTCTGTCTGTCTGTCTGTCAGTCTCACTCTCTCTCTCTCTCTCTCGTATTATATGTTGAAATTATCTTGCCTCAGAGAACGAAAGTGGAAGGACATACCAGAAGGAGAAGTATTTGTTCCGCACACATTTTTGTCTGATGTTGGCACCTGTAGGAAATGACAAAGTTGACACTGGGAGAACACAATATCTGACCTTCACTTGACCTCTTGACATGACCTGGAAACTAATTGGTAGAATGAGCATCTGGGGCAAACAATAAAATGAGTGAAAGGGAGAGAACGACCATGCAAAAAGGATATTCATGGATAGAATGAAGATGAAGAGAGAGTAGGATGGATGGAGATATGAAAGCTGAGAGAGAGAGAGAGAGAGAGAGAGAGAGAGAGAGAACGATAACAGTGACCCAGTAATATAAGTAACAGTGGGAATGAGACTACTCATAGGGGTTGCACTTAATCCAATCATCCAACATAACACAGTGAAAGGTGTCCCCAGCAGCTTTATACATAGTGGTTTTGTGACAACTGGCTGGGGAGTTGGAGTCCTTTTACAGAGTGAATGGCGTGGAAGAGGACTGGAAAAATTGTGGGGTGGAAGCAAAACTTATCGGCTTGCTAGTTACCTCCGCCAGGGAGGTTATGTTTTACCCCGCATTGATTTGCTTGTCTGTTTGTTTGTCTGTTAGCAGGATTACTCAAAAAGTTATACACGAATTTTGATGAAATTTTGTGTGAGGGTGGGCCATAGGCCAAGGAAGAAAATTATAAAATTTTGGGTCGGATCCTCATCTGGATCTGGTGTATTCCGCACAATATCTCCAAAAGCTCTCAATGAATTTCAATGAAATTTTGTCAAAAAATGAGCCAAAGACCAAGAAAGAATTTATTAAATTTGCGAACAGATGCAGATCCGGATCCTATATCCACAAACCCGGATTCGGATCCATTTCAATAGCAATTGCACTGGTTGAGGTATGCGCTCTCCGAGCTCTTTCTTGTTGTATTTGATAGGAAGAGGCGTTTGTTGAGTGTGTGTGTGTGTGTGTGTGTGTGTGAGAGAGAGAGAGAGAGAGAGAGAGAGAGAGAGAAAGAGGACGCCAGCATAATTATAGCCGAAGTTGAGGTTATCCATTTAACAACATTTCGATTAACAAGTGTGTGTGTGTGTGTGTGTGTGTGTGTGTGTGTGTGTGTTCAGCTTTTCTGTGCGTCAAATTGCTTTCCTGTTATATCCTTTTCAGTTGTGTGTGTGCTTGTATCTCCACCATTTAGAACATTTGATTATCCAGTTTTTCTCCATCTTTCACTGTCTGTCTGTCTGTCTGTCTCTCTCTCTCTCTCTCTCTCTCTCTCTCTCTCTCTCTCTCTCTCAAAAAGGTCTGAAATCTGTCTCTCTATATACAGAACACAACACCTCCCTCCATCCCACCTTGTCTCTTCTCTCCTTTCCCCTGCAGCCGTTATCTTTTTCCACTCACCTCTCGCTATCCTTGCCTCCCATCCTGGCCCTCTACACTTTACTGTATTTGTATTTTGCCTCCTTTAACGCCTGACCGACACTACTATTTACATCACATTCACTTTCGTTACCTTGCTTGTAAATCCTACTTTGTCTTTATTTTCACTGATTTTCAACCTTTTATGATAATGTTTGTTGGACATTCTTCCTCATTTCTTCTTCTTCATATTTCATGTCCTTCATCCTTCTTCACCACGTCGTCCTGTTCACTTTTTATCAGTATTACTCATTTTATTTCTCGAATTCCTGTTATGTCCTACGAGTATGAGTGTAAATGACAGATGTTACTATATATGTGTGTCTGTGTGTGCGTGTGTGTGTGTGTGTGTGTGTGTGTGTGTGTGTGTGTGTGTGTGCTTTAAGTAGGCAGATCAGAGAGAAATGGAGTCAGACGATGACGAAGAGACAGGAAGACGGAAGACGGCAAAAACACCTGTGTTCACAGTGAAAGGCAAACAGCGTGAGACACAAAAGTTGCAGGAGTGATTGTCAAATGAAAGAGCGACAGCCACTCCAGCCATGAGAGAGAGAGAGAGAGAGAGAGAGAGAGAGAGAGAGAGAACGTATACAAGTTGCCATATTTCACATTATCCAGGCTGTCAGGTACATTTGTACTTTTACAATATATCACTTTCCCAACCCAGCAGTTTAGTCAGTTACCCGTGCAATTCGGTGCATAAGTTCCAAGACATGGTTGTCTTGTGTAATAAGATAATTTCCTCATTCATCCGTATTGTTTCTTTAAAATAATAACTTGTTAGTTTCATAATCACCAGTCTCGTAACTATTTATATCAATTAAACTTTTTATTTTACACTTTGTTTTTTACCTACTGGTTTCTTCCACCTTAGCAGTTTCTTCACCCGCCCACCTCTGGCCTCACGTACCCAGTAATATATTTCAGCCTAACAAGGATTAACCTCACACAGAAAGTTAATTGCTTCACCAGCCTCGTCATTTATATCGCCTTGACTGTCGTGAATCTCACCCAGTAATTTATTTGACTCAGCAAAGGTCATCCTCTCAGTAAATTATTAATTCGAGTTTGACAGGTAAAGTGTTCTATGCAGATAGGTCGGTAAATAATTGCTGCTAGATAAATAGATAAATCAACAAACCGATAGACAGTGTACCCATATTGAGCCACAAGTATTGAAGAACAGAAGGTATTTGTGTATGGAATAAAATCAGAAGCTTTGTATATCACAAACAGTCACTCCATCCCCATCCACTCGCCACTATCCCCTCTTTTCCTTAATCTTCTTTACCAGTTGCATTTTCTTCCCTTTTATAAAGCGTTTTCATTGGTGCACGGAAGGGAAGAGAAGGGAAGGGAAGGACAGAGCAGGCCAGGGTGGGGCAGGATTCTCTGTACAGTTTTCAACCTGAAGGATTCCACAATTTAAGAACTTCCAACCTAAAATGAATTATAAACTGTCAGTAATGACAATGCTCGACTTAGATTCACAGCCATCGATGGTATATATTACGTGCAGAATAGGCCAGTTACAGAACGTTGCAGATGTAGCATGTCTCACCTACAGAATTTCTAAACAATATAATTATCCAAATGTATAGAGTACAAAATGTACAGTTTTGCATTTATGCATATTCCCTGCTAAAGTTTCCCATCTACAGCATTCTTTAGTTAAATACTTGCTTACCTCATATACTCTCTCTCTCTCTCTCTCTCTCTCTCTCTCTCTCACACACACACACACACACACACACACACTAGCTGTGGATGCAGCTGTCAAAATGGTACAATCACGTGGTTATGGTTGTTAGGTTGAAGGATGAGTTAAGGAGCTGTCTTTACCAACACACTCACAACTCTAATATGACTCAACCCAGGCTGATGATATCGTGTGTAATTATTATATCCATTGTGCCAGTATTTTTTTCTTGCATTTCGAGTGTTAATAGGTATTCAGTATTTTCTGTTAATTTATGACAGATCCCGTATTCTTGCAACATGACGAAACTATTTTGTTTGATGGGAGAAAATCTGTGTCAGAAACCATAAGCAAATAATTTTTCTATCCACATAGGTGTCTCCTTTTGGCATGGGGTGCGACAAAGTTGCCATGCTGAGGAAAAAGAAATGGTTTACCCTGTCACTCCTTCTGACACCACCTGGAAAAAGGAATATTGTGGGAGTGAGAATCAGAAAGTGAGGCAGACGGAAAATAAGAAAGGACGTCGGGGAAAGTGCATATGCGGGAACTATGAAACTCAAGGAATGAATGTGATAGAAGTGAGGAAGAGGTGAAAAAATGAAATTGCGTAGGAGGGAGAGAGAGATAGAGAGAAGGGTCAGGTTGTGGAGCAGGCACAAAGGAAAAATTGATGGGTGGTGGTAGTTGGTGGTGGGGGTTAGGGAGTCGAGAAATGTGGAGGGAAAAACGGAGAGAAAGAAAGGAATGTTGGGAAGGAAACGAGCAAATGGTTTGAAGGAAAGAGCAAAAAAGGGAGGAAGAAGAAAAGGGTGTGATGATGATTTCTGGAGAAGAATGAGGGGAGCAAACTGTGAAGCAGGAAGTGAGGAGAGGAAATAGACCTATTGTGGGTGATAAAAGAATAATAAAAACATGAAGGAGGACTAAGAGACAAGGAGAGGAAATGAAGGATATGAGAACGAAAAAATGAGAGAGAGAGAGAGAGAGAGAGAGAGAGAGAGAGAGAGAGAGAGAGGGGGGGGAGAGAGAGAGAGAGAGACAGAGAGACAGACAGACAGACAAACAGACAGACAGACAGAGACAGAGTAGCAGTAGCAGTAGGAGTAGTAGTAGCAGTAGTAACAAGCTCTGGTGACGTGCATGAGAGGATGAGAGGAAGAAGAACTTGAGACTTGGAGAGGGATAGGATCCGAATGGCAAGTTGTGATGAAGTTTAGGACAGAGAAGGAGGAAGTTTCTATGTGTGTGTGTGTGTGTGTGTGTGTGTGTGTGTGTGTGTGTGTGTGTGTGTGTGTGTGTGTAAATTTGCGTGTTTTTTTCTCTCGCCTATCTATTTATATACCGATCTGTCAATTAATCCATCCCTTTCCAGGCTGTAT
This sequence comes from Coenobita brevimanus, assembly GCF_032717465.1. Classification (NCBI taxonomy): domain Eukaryota; kingdom Metazoa; phylum Arthropoda; class Malacostraca; order Decapoda; family Coenobitidae; genus Coenobita; species Coenobita brevimanus. Next base: position 16,126,558 of record NC_136970.1, on the reverse strand, counting down.
CTCAAGGTGACTGTGAGAAGTCTCCACACTATACCCTGACTCAGTTAATGTAGTGCTTCATTCCATCCCACTCCACCCTCCTGCATGTACCACAAAACTTTATCCAGTCTCGAGCTGCAGTAACTCACCACCCCAACCCAACACAACCAGTCTGATGCACACCAACGATCCTACTCTCTGTGATACCTTGTTTATTGTTTTTCCTGCCACCATCCTCCTCTGTCGTTTTTGCACCGTCTCATATTTTCATTGCAATATTGGACTTTTTCTGTACGTGTCACCCTCCACAGGAATAGAAATAATAGCAAGACTGGATAAGGAGTCAAATACTGAAAATATGGAAAGGTTTTTTGTATGTAGAAGTTTGAAAGAATGGCGTTATTTATAGGAATACTTGTGTGCTATAAAGGGGAGGAAGAGAAGCATTGAGAAAGCTAAGAGACAGAAAAAGACAAGAAGAGAGGCTAGAGAGCAAGAAAGGGAAGGGGATGGTAAGGATGAGGGTAGGAAAAGAGGAGAACAAGGGGATTCGAAAAGCAAGAAAGAAAAGCGAATCGAGGTCAGAACAACAGAATGATTTACAGATATATGAGATGGTAGAACATATGAATGAGAAGAGACAGCAGAGAGAAGATAAGGAGAAAAAGTGAGGATGGAATGTAAGATCTGTGTGATATGTATATTTATTTATCTCTTTGTATCTCTCTCTTTCCTGTCTGTGACCTCACCTCCACCTCCCTTGCCTTCCCATCACTCATTATAATTGAAGTGAACTGAATGTGTGTGTGTGTGTGTGTGTGTGTGTGTGTGTGTGTGTGTGTGTGTGAGAGAGAGAGAGAGAGAGAGAGAGAGAGAGAGAGAGAGAGAGAGAGAGAGAGATATGCTCTGATGGTTATAATCTCATTATTTCCGCCAACGAATTTGGAGGTTATATTTTCACCTATGTTTGTTTGTCCACACGATATCCTCAAAAGTTCTTAGTGAATTTCATTAATTTTCTGTGGAAGCGTGGACTATGGGCCAAGAAGAATTAATTATACAGTATTTGGGGGATCCGGATCCTATGTATCCCGGAAAACATAAGTTCTCAATGAACTTCAATGAAATTTCGTGGAAGGGTGGGCCATGGGCCAAGAAAGACTTGATTAAATATGCGGGCGGATCCAGATCCGGCATTGGCGGAGATATGCGCTCTCTGAGTGTTTTCTAGTTCCAGACTTTGGTCACGTCAGGATGTCTAGCCTCCTCTTCTCTCTCTCTCTCTCTCTCTCTCTCTCTCTCTCTCTCTCTCTCTCTCTCTCTCTCTCTCTCGTGGCCTTATGATGATGAATGACCTGGCTTGACCTTTCCAAGAGTCATTTCCCTTGAGTTACGACTGACACACTGGGTCATGGAGTGTTCGTTGTTGTTTTTTCTTTGTTTGTGTTGGACTGGTTGTCGGCGTGTTGTATTACACAATGCTGTATACCTTCTTATTATGCCCATAACACTGGAGTTTTTGTTATGGCGATATTAAACTGTGATGTGGTGTTTTGCACATTACAGTATTCTGTCTTAATGCCAATAACGCTGGGTATTTTTATGACCATTTTAGGCTGGGGTTGTGACATGATGTATTGTGTGACTTGTTTTGGTGATTTAAGAAGCTGTTTTGGCTTTCACTCAAGAAATGGTAAGAATTTATGCATTTATCTTTGTTTGCTTGTCCTGATATTATTTACAAACCAGGACGTCCATGATGTAGTTTATGGAGTTGGAGGTACTTGCATTGTTTTTGACGGAGGGTGGGAGGGGAGAGGGGTATTGGCAGGTGACCAACCACGATCTCCTGTCTTCCCTGTTGAGGAATTGTATTAAGGAGGAGATGGGGGAGGGGGGAAGTGGTGGGAAGTAGATCACACCTACAATATGTTACAGCATAATGATAAGGATGTTCACCTGTACTTCCTGTCATATGCCTCTCTGTTTCAGGAGCAGGTGTTGGTGAGGAAATGTATATTCACCTCCCGGTGAGCATGTATCGGTATCAGATTTAGGAGAGAGGTCATCTAGCCATGAGCCAGGTGGTGTGGAATGTGTCCTATCCTGTCCTGTCCTTCTCATTATAGATGCCTACACTGATCTCTTGAGCAGAGCACTAACCAAGTTTCCTCCGGGTCACCTCTATGATTTCTGCTAGCGAATGGGGGCGTCATGACCATGTAAAATAAAGAAGCCAAATATATTAGTATATCATCTCCACCCGCCGCTCACTTCGACAAACACTTCATTATCCTCACCTCTGCCTCACTCATTCCTCACCTCATCACCTGTACATCACTTCGACACATTAACCTCACCTTTGCCTCACTCTGCCTTCAACTCCTCACCTCACAAGCAGTACCACACTTTGACACAAACCTCATTAACCTCTCCTCCGCCTCACTCTGCCTTCACCTCTTCACCCACATCCAAGTCGAAGCCATTCGTACTGTAACCCACAAACTACAACTGAGTCGGGTCGTTTTTTGGTGGTTGAAGTCATTATGATAATTGCCCACCGCAACTGTAGTTGTTCTTATTTTAATCGTCTTTAACACAGTACGAGTATGTATAATAAAAAGAGAGAAGTGGAGAATAGATGAAGTAGACAAGTATAGGGTACAAGAAGTAAAGTGCAGAAAATATGCAGTCATTCTCGAAGTCTGAGACGAAATCTGTGGGAAACTGCATGTGTACTCTTCCAGCCCTTCAATCTCTTTCACTATTGCCTGCCTCACTACCCTCCCTGCCTGGCTTTCTTTTCCACCATCGAGCCAGCCTTGTTCGATAAAAATACACCAGCCAGTTACAGTAGAACGCCAGAGTCAACCAACCTCATTCACTATGTGAACACATGCTAGTAATGTGGCTACTGAATTTGGAATTGCAGTTTTAGCGTCTGAGGGAAAAAGTTATCTCATAATTTGTCATAGCCAGTGGACGGTGACTGGGCATATCTGTATGAAAAAAAAAAAAAAAAAAAAAATTGTGACGCTGTTTCCGAAATAATCACATTATCAAAGTGTACTGTCACATTGTTGCACTGGAATGTGAGTAACATTTAATTTCTCTGGTCGCTGTGTCAACCTCGTCAAGTCCCAGTGAGAGTGAAGGGTTGGTGTTTGGTCAACAGGCTGGAGTCCTGCAGGATTATATGGCTTCACTGCTGAGCCTGTACCGTGTCCTGTGATGTAGCCCAGTGCAATGCGGTATTTATATGTGCCGGGTATCATTTTCCAGTGCAGTGCACTATACATGTCCATCATATTCTAGTGCTTGTATCAACTATTTTACCGAGGATATGATTTATGGCAATCTGTTGGCTCTTTTGTCATTATTACCAGGGCATCTATCTATCTATCTATAGTCCGACGCCCTAATCCCGCAAAGGGTGGCCGCAGACAAAACGCCTCCAAGTCGCTCTGTCACCCACCATTTGACTACCCTCCCTCAAATACCTCTCAACTCTATCCATCCACCTCATCCTCGGTCTACCCCTCCCTCTCCCTCCCTCCACCTCACTTACATACACCCTCTTAGTCAGTCTTTCACTCTCCATTCTCTCCACATGTCCAAACCACCTCAGTGTATTTCTCCTAATCTTTTCAACCACATCCACATCCACCCCACAACTTTCCTTCACTTCTTCATTCATCAACCTGTCCCTCCATGTCACTCCACATGCTCCTCTCAAGTAACTCATTTCCACTGCTCTCACTCTTGACTTGTTCCCCTCTTGCAAGGTCCACGCCTCGCTTCCATACGTCAGGGTAGGGATCACAATACTATCATGCAGTGACTTCTTAACTTCCATACTCACCTCCCTATTTCTCATCACTGCTTTCAGTGAACCAACAACCTTCCTTCCCTGCTGTACCCTTTCACGCACTTCATCCCCCAAAGTTCCATCCTTACTCATCACACTACCCAAGTACTTGAATGCACTCACATTCTCCATATCCTCACCATCCAACCTCACTGTACACTCTGTGACTTCATTCCTCTCAAACACCATAATTTTACTTTTGTTTACATTAACTTTCAGCTTTCTCCTCCTGCACACTGTCCCAAATTCATTCACCAAACCTTCCAATTCCCATTCATCTTCACTCAACAATACTGTATCATCAGCAAACAGCAGCACCGGAATCTTCCAAATCTCACCCTCATTCATTAGGGCCGCCCCCACATCCACTGCCCTACCTTGCACCTCCTTTACAACCCCATCCATTTATATATAAAACAGCCCTGGAGACATCACACAACCATGTTTCAGTCCCACATTGAGATCAAAGAACTCACTCAGCTCACCATCCACTCGCACCGTAGCCCTAGCTCCCTCGTACATACTCTTCACAGCACCCAACAATTTCCCCTCCACTCCATATATTCTTAATACCTTCCATATACCTTGCCTATCTATTCTGTCATAAGCTTTCTCCAATTCCATGAAGGCAGCATACACTTTCCTTCCCTTCTGTAGATGCTTCTCCACTAAACATCTTAGAACAAATATCTGATCTACACACCCTTTTCCCTTCCTAAATCCCCCTTGTTCTTCTCCAACTAGCTCCTCTGTCATATGCCTAACCCTATCAATGAGTATTCTACCATATATTTTACCAGTCACACTAAGAAGGCAAATACCCCTATGGTTACTACATACTTCTCTTTCCCCTTTTCCTTTGTATAAAGGAACAATCATACCTGATTTCCAGTCCTCTGGAACCCTTCCCTCTTCCCAAGCCAATCTACACAACTTCCATATCCACTCCACAACAATCTCACCCCCATAAGTCAGCATTTCACCACACACTCCATCAATTCCTGGGGCCTTTCCCAACTTAATATTCTTCATCGCTTCCACTACTTCCGCCCTACTGATCTCTTCCTCCCTCCTTTCATCTCTTCTTCTCCCAGCCATTCCCCAACCACTTATATTCGCACTGCTCTCATTCTCTACATTCAACAAATCCTCAAAGTGCTCCTTCCATCTCCTCAATTTCTCTCTCTTCTCCACCAGCAGTCCATTATTCTTATCTTTCACTCCCCTACTATTTCCCCTTTCACACTGCCTTACTTTCTTCATCTCCTTCCAAAACAATTTCTTACTCTCCCTCCATTTCACACTGAGATTCCTCCCAAACTCTTCATCCACTTTCTTCTTGCTCTCCTTCACCAGTCTCTTCACCTCCCTTCTCCGACTCACATATACCTCTCTCTTCTCTCTCTCATCTTCTCCCATACCTCTACTCGCTAACGATTCACTATATGCCTTTTTCTCTTGTTCCAAAGCTCGTTTCACCTCATCATTCCACCATGCTGTCCCTTGCACACCCCTGCATTTCCTTCTCACTCCACAAACCACCTCACACGCTGCTCCTATCTCTTCCATGAATATCTTACATACGTCTTCCACCCTTTCCATCTGCTCCAACTCATACCTTCCCAATCTTTCTTCCACTATGCTCTTATACTCTGCCATTTTCTCACTGTCTTGCAATTTCTCCACTCTTCTCACAGGAGCTGTTTCCTCCTGTCTTCCACTTCGTCTCTTCAACCATTTTCTTTGCAGCTTTACCTTGGCCATCACTAAGTGATGGTCCGAGACTCCATTCCCCCACCCTCTCCACACTCTTGCATCCAACACTTGTCTTCTCATTCGCTCATCCACACACACGTAGTCTATCATTGCCTTACGTTCAACAAGTTCACCATCCATCCTCGTTATTACTCTCCATTTATACTTGTGGATCATCTTATGCCGAAAGTAGGTGTTGGCTATTGCCAACCCCTTACCAGCACAGATGTCCACCAAAGCACTACCATTCCCATCTACTTCAGCTGGCACACCCCACTGACCAACCACTTCATCCACTCGTACATTCCCAACTTTGCCATTCATGTCTTCAGTCAAAAGCACTCTCTTGCTCCTCTCAAATTTGTCCATACATGCTTCTACACTCGCCCAAAACTCATCTTTCACCCTTGACACTCAGTCCTCTGTGGGCGCATATGCACATACAATCACGCACGCTTGTATACCTACTTTCATCCTCACCCACACAAACCTTACACCCACTGTTCCATACTCTCTTATATTCTCCTTCACTGCTTGCTTATCATCAGACATACTCCCTCTCTTGCCCTCTCATTCTCATTAACTCCCACACATATACCTACACCATATTCCCATTCTCTCACCCTTTCACCTTGCCATTTAGTTTCAATCAGTCCACATGTATCCACTTTTGCATCCTCAAGCACCTGAACAATCTCTCCCTCTTTCACTTCATCATTCAGTCCTCTCACATTCCATGTCCCCACCTTAATAATGTCCTTTGTCCGTTCCTTAGTCGTCAACGTATGGTCCATCCTGGTCCGAGGCACTTTATTCTCTTGTTTAGTTAGTTCTTTTTACGGGGTGGGGCACTAACCCACCACCAACCCTTTTAGTCGCCTTGTACGACAAGCAGGGATACTGGGGGAGTATTTTTGAAACCCCCCTATCCCCAGGGGTAGCAAAGTAATAAAAGTATGATACTTTAAGGTGCAAAAATAAAACTTTTCATTGGAAATATTTAAAGAATTAGACAATGCAGCCGCCATTTGACCACCCTAACCCCTAGGCGTTAGGATGATACTGCATTGGATAAGAATTCGTCACCTTATTTCCTAATTATAAAACAGATTTTAGTATCACGGTGCTGTACATGACTACCTAGCCTTACCACAAGGAGTCATGCTGCTAAGGTCAGCAGTTTTCTGCCTTTCCTCACAAAGAGTGCTGTTCTGTACTCTTCCCATATGTAACAATTCCCAGGGCAGATTTCACTTTCAAAACATTACTAACATAGGCACAACACAATCAAAATACCTTTTAGGGGAATAGAAGTCGATACTCATACTGGGGCTAGGAGAAAGAAAAGCTCCAGGCAGGACATTGTGACGCTGCCCTCTCAGAAACCCAAATAGGAAAGACCTTGGACGTCTTCCTCTCCCGTGTTGCCAAATCTCCCCGTAGAGATCCTTACGATAAATGAACTTTCAAACTGCCTATGATATTTTCTTTTAGCAGTGTGGATAAATATAACAAAATATGGAGGGACTCACTGGTAAAATATCAGCCTCAAGTGTCATCGGTCAACTGAAAAAAAATAAATACTGAATCGATGTAGATTATACACAACATTATCATAAAAATGTATAGAAACATGGGATATTACTGGGCAAGGTGCAAAAATATTATTGGCATATATTTTCAACCTGTAGATGTGTGTGTGTGTGTGTGTGTGTGTGTGTGTGTGTGAGAGAGAGAGAGAGAGAGAGAGAGAGAGAGAGAGAGAGAGAGAGAGAGAGAGAGAGAGGGAGGGAGAGAGAGAGAGTCTGGCATTTGTTTGAGTGAATTGGAATTTCAGAGACAGTTCACACATCGTTCCTTGCCGGCAGTCCCAGTTCTCCCCCACCCCCTCTCTCTCTCTCTCTCTCTCTCTCTCTCTCTCTCTCACACACACACACACACACACACACACACACACACACACACACACACACACACACATACATACACACATTATATACCACTCCCGAAGTGGATGGAAAGCTGATGACAGGGAGTGCTGGAGCTCCCGTTTCATCAGCCCTCAGGACTAGTTCCTGACCATCCCCCTTTGCTGAACTTTTTCAGTGTCTCAGTTACACAGAGAGTAGGCCAGCATGCTCTCCAGTACAAATTTCTCTAACTATCTTCACCAAACTACATGCACAGTACACACTACACTTCCTATTCAAAATTCACCAAAAATGGCGTCAATTCACCCAGCCTCGGAGTCCCCAGGGGGGGGGACCATAAATGCCCCCACCATCTGCCCCTCTCCCGGTGACGACTCGAGGTGCCTGGAACCACTGTCTGACTCTCTTCTTCTTCATTTCTGCAACATTCGCGGCCTTTCATCTAACTTTCGCTCTGTTGAGCACCACCTCTCCTCCTCTAAACCTCACCTTCTTTTCCTAACGGAGACTCAGCTGTCTGAGGCAACTGACAGCAAACCCTTTTCTGTATCCTCCTACTTTCTCTATACTCATTTCAAAGCCAAAGGTGGCTGTTGTGTATACATACGCAACGACTTATCTTGCTCTCGTGTTCCTGAACTTGATTCTTCTGAATTCTCCACACTCTGGCTTCAGCTTTCCTGTCATTCTCTGACAAAATATATCTGTGCTGTTTACTTATCCCCTAATTCTACTGACTATCAAAAATTCTTCGACTATCTTACTTCTACGATGGAACACATTCTATCCATTTCTCCTTTCTCTGAAATCTCCATTCTTGGAGATTTCAATGTTCACCACCACCTTTGGCTCTCCTCTCCTTTCACGGATCCACCTGGTGAACAAGCCTACATCTTTTCTATCCTTAATGACCTAGAGCAGCTTGTACAGCACCCTACCCGTATCCCTGACCGCCTTGGAGAGAGCTCCAACATACTTGACCTCTTCCTCACAACTAATCCTTCTGCTTACTCTGTTAATCTTTTCTCTCCGTTGGGCTCCTCCGATCACAACCTTATTACCTTAACCTGTCCTATCACTTCGGTACAGCCTGTGGACCCTCCAGGGAAACGTCGTCTGTGGCATTTTGGAGTCACGGACTGGGAGGCCCTCAGGCAGTACTTCTTTGATTTTCCCTGGAATGATTATTGCTTCCATGGCCGTGAGCCATCTGAATGTGCCTTGCGCATTACGGAGGTTATTCTCTCGGGCATAGAAGCATACATTCCTTTCTCATATCCTTTGACTAACGCAAGAAAGCCTTGGTTTAATCACGCTTGTTCTAATGCTGTCCGCAACAAGGAGAAGGCCTACAAAAGGTACCGGAGCCAACCCACCCCTGAATCACATAATCTTTACGTTTCTGCCCGGAATCGTGCTAAGTCTGTTCTTCGCTCTACTAAAAATAATTTCATCCATACTAAATGCTCTCAACTCTCCAACTCGAATTCTTCCCGCTCCTTCTGGCACCTTGCCAAAAATCTTTCTAACAACTTTACCTCATCATCCTTCCCTCCTCTTTTCTACTCTGATGGTTCTGTAGCTATTTCTTCTACTGATAAAGCAGATCTCTTCACACAGACTTTCTCCTCCAATTCCACCTTAGACGATTCCGGTGCTGTTCCTCCATCACTTCCCCCCTCTGACTTCCTCATGGCTGACATTAAAATTTCTTCAGTTGATGTATTTTCTGCCATCACTGGCCTCAGTACTAACAAGGCATATGGGCCTGATGGGGTCCCTCCTGTTGTTCTCAAGAACTGTGCTTCTGTGCTTACACCCTGCCTAGGCAAACTATTTCGCCTTTGTCTGTCAACTTGTACCTTTCCTTCTTGCTAGAAGTTTGCTCTCATTCAGCCAGTCCCAAAGAAGGGTGACCACTCCCAACCCTCCAACTATCATCCAATTGCTTTAACGTCCTGTATTTCAAAAGTTTTCGAGTCAATTCTTAATAGAAAAATTTTAAGACATCTTTCCTATCACAACCTTCTTTCTGATTGTCAGTATGGGTTCCGTCAGGGATGCTCCACTGGCGATCTTCTCACCTACCTTTCAGACTCCTGGTCATCCTCCTTTCGGGACTTTGGCGAAAGCTTTGCCATTGCACTTGACATCTCAAAGCTTTCGATCGAGTCTGGCATAAATCTTTAATTCCAAACTGCCCTCCTACGGTTTCTATCCTTCTATCTGTGCCTTCATCGCTAGCTTCCTTTCTGGTCGTTCTATAGCCGCTGTTGTAGACGGCCATCGTTCTTCTCCTAGATCTATCAACAGTGGTGTTCCTCAGGGCTCTGTCCTATCACCAACTCTCTTCCTTTTATTCATCAATGATCTTCTAAGCTGTACATCTAATCCTATCCACTCATACGATGATGACTCCACCCTTCACCTTTCCATTCGGTTCCCGCAACGCCCATCTCAACAGTTACTTCAAGAAACAAGGGATGAGGCTATGGCACACCTAATGTCTGACTTGGCTCATATCTCTGACTGGGGTAAAAATAATATGGTTGTCTTTAATGCATCTAAGACTCAGTTCTTACACCTATCAACCCGACAAAATCTTCCACAGGTATACCCACTAATGTTTAATAATATTCAGCTTAATCCTGCATCATCCTTGAATATGCTTGGGGTTTCATTTACTTGGGACTTATCTTGGAAAGATCATATTACATCTCTTGTAAAATCTGCTTCCAAGAGATTGGGTGTGCTAAGCCGACTCCGCTCTTTCTTTACCCCTGCACAATTGTTGACTCTATACAAGGGTTTTATCCGCCCCTGTGTGGAGTACAACTCTCATGTGTGGGAAGGCTCCCCACATACAGCTCTTCTCAATAGGGTGGAGTCAAAGGCTTTTCGTCTCATTAACTCTCCTCCTCTTACTGACTCCCTTCAACCTCTGTCTCTTCGCCGCACTGTTGCATCTTTATCTCTTTTCTATCGCTACTTTAATGGTCACTGCTCCTCTGAACTGTCTGCTTGCATTCCTCCACCTCTACGACGGGCGCGTAGCACCCGTCTGGCAGCAAACTCTCATCCCTTTTCTGTCCAGCTCTCTAATGCAAGAGTTAACCGTTACTCCCAGTCTTTCATTTATGCAACAGGTCAGCTCTGGAACTGTCTCCCTCTGTCTGTATTTCCTGCTGCCTATGATCTCCAGTCTTTCAAACGTAGTGTGTCCAGGCATCTCAAAATGATCGGATCTTGAATTTGGCTCTCTATTGTATTTTATTTTTCTCTTGGAGGGAACTGTTACTGCGGGCTCATGGCCTTTGGTTCCTTCTTCCTCGCATAAAAAAAAAAAAAAAAACTTTCCTTATATTTGGTTGGATTATGGAATAGCTGTTGCGGTATCCTCGGAGCATTAGTTCATTTTCCTACAAAATCTTCCAACCTCTCTGCTTGTATCTGAGAGAGAGAGAGATAGAGAGAGAGAGAGAGAGAGAGAGAGAGAGAGAGAGAGAGAGAGAGAGAGAGAGAGAAGAAGAAGAGAAGGAAAAAGGAGAAAACTACAAAAAATAAATAAATTGCGTAATTGAAGGACTCAGACGAATCATATTTTATGTTTCAATAAAGAGGAGGGAAGTCAGAGGGTGGGATGGGTCTATGGTAGGAGGGAAGTCAGAGGGTGGGATGGGTCTATGGCAGGAGGGAAGTCAGAGGGTGGGATGGGTCTATGGCAGGAGGGAAGTCAGAGGGTGGGATGGGTCTATGGCAGGAGGGAAGTCAGAGGGTGGGATGGGTCTATGGTAGGAGGGAAGTCAGAGGGTGGGATGGGTCTATGGTAGGAGGGAAGTCAGAGGGTGGGATGGGTCTATGGCAGGAGGGAAGTCAGAGGGTGGGATGGGTCTATGGCAGGAGGGAAGTCAGAGGGTGGGATGGGTCTATGGTAGGAGGGAAGTCAGAGGGTGGGATGGGTCTATGGTAGGAGGGAAGTCAGAGGGTGGGATGGGTCTATGGTAGGAGGGAAGTCAGAGGGTGGGATGGGTCCATGGTAGGAGGGAAGTCAGAGGGTGGGATGGGTCCATGGTCGGCGGGAAGTCAGAGGGTGGGATGGGTCTATGGTAGGAGGGAAGTCAGAGGGTGGGATGAGTCTATGGCAGGAGGGAAGTCAGAGGGTGGGATGGGTCTATGGTAGGAGGGAAGTCAGAGGGTGGGATGGGTCTATGGTAGGAGGGAAGTCAGAGGGTGGGATGGGTCTATGGTAGGAGGGAAGTCAGAGGGTGGGATGGGTCTATGGTAGGAGGGAAGTCAGAGGGTGGGATGGGTCTATGGTAGGAGGGAAGTCAGAGGGTGGGATGGGTCTATGGTAGGAGGGAAGTCAGAGGGTGGGATGGGTTTATGGTAGGAGGGAAGTCAGAGGGTGGGATGGGTCTATGGTAGGAGGGAAGTCAGAGGGTGGGATGGGTCTATGGAAGGAGGGAAGTCAGAGGGTGGGATGGGTCTATGGTAGGAGGGAAGTCAGAGGGTGGGATGAGTCTATGGCAGGAGGGAAGTCAGAGGGTGGGATGGGTCTATGGCAGGAGGG
>NC_136970.1:15984455-16111955 GCF_032717465.1 Coenobita brevimanus | reverse complement strand
TTGAGGGTGCAAAAGTTGATGTATGCGGAATAAATGAAACGAAATGGAGAGGTGAGAATGTGAGAGAATGGGAGTATGGATGGGGTATATGTGCAGGAGTAGGTGAGAATGAGAGAGCAAAAGAAGGAGTATGTATAGTTGTGAGTAAAAGATGGAAGAAAAGCATAAGAGAGTATGGATCAGTTGGGTCAAGGATTGTGTGGGTAAGATTGAAAGTTGGAATACAAATGTGGGTGATTGTGTGTGTATGCGCCAACACAAGATCGTGCAAGCAGAGTGAGAGAAGAGTTCTGGACAAATGTGGAAGTGTGCATGGAAAAGTTTGGGAGAAATGAGAGAGTGTTTTTGATCGGTGATATGAATGGTAAAGTAGGGAATGTGAAGGTGGATGGAATAGTTGGTGAGTGGGGTGTGCCTGCTGGGATAGATGAGAATGGCAGTGCATTAGTGGACATTTGTGCTGGGAGGGGGTTGGTGATAGCCAATATCCTCTTCAGGCACAAAATGATCCACAGGTATACATGGCGAGTAGATGAGAAGGGTGGGTGGTGAACTGAATGAAAGGAAGGCAATGACTGATTATGTGTGTGTGGATGAAAGGATGCGAAAATGTGTAATGGATGCAAGAGCTTATAGAGGTTGGGGGAGTGGACTTTCTGACCACTACTTGGTGGTCTGATCAGCTAGTCAGGTCAGGTGCGGGTAAGGGGATGGGTCTGTTATGATGTGGCAGGGGTAAACCAGTTCTGCTGTCGGGCCCTGCTGCGGATGTCACTGATTGCATTGCCCAGTTGACCCTTGTGCGGTGTGGTGCGGTGAGGATCTGTCCGTTCTCCCCTTTGGGGCTAAGATGCAAATGAATGTGTTTGAATGGATGAGTAAATGGAGAGTGAGTCGTCCTGTCTCGGCTACCTCCCTTTCCTTGGGGGAAGCAGCCTAGGTATATAGATAGATAGATAGACTTGGTGGTGGCCAGAATCAAGGTCTAATTAGGATGGAGAAATAGAAGAAGGGAAGGACGGGAAGAAGGAGTATTTGTAAGGAGACTGGAAAGATTACAAGAGGATGAGAAAAAGGCAGAGTATAAGAGAGAAGTGGAGGAACGATTGGGGAAATATGAATTGGAGCAGATGGAGGACGTGGAAGGTGTGTGCAGGATATTTACAGAAGAAAGATGTGCAGCATGTGATGTGGTGTGTGGAGGGAAGAGAAGATGGAGGGGGGTGCAAGGAACAGCATGGTGGAATGAAGAGGTGAGACAGGCTGTGGTACAAAAGAAGAAAGCATACAATGAATGGATGAGAAATAGTGGCGTGGAAGAAGTTGAGAGGTGGAAGAGAGAGTTATATGTAGAAAGAAAGAGAAAGGTGAAAAGATTAGTAAGAGAGAGTAAGAAGAGAGTGGAAGAGGAATTTGGAACGAACTTGAGTGCAAAGTGGAGGGACTGTAAGAAAATGTTCTGGAAAGAGGTGAAGAGAGTAAGACAGGGTGAAAGTGAAGTTAGCAGGGGAGTGAAAGATAAAAGTGGTAGATTACTAGTGGAGAATGGAGAAAAAGTGAGCAGATGGAGAGAACACTTTAAGGAATTGTTGAACATACAGGATGAAAGTAATGCGAGTATAAGTGGCTGGGGAATGGCTGGGAGGAGAAGGGTGGTGAGAAGACAGGAAAAAATCAGTAGGATAGAAGTTGTGGAAGCAATGAAGAAAGTTAAATTGGGGAAAGCCCCAGGAACTGATGGAGGGAATGGTGAAATGCTGAAGCATGGGGGAGAGATAGTAGTAGAATGGATGTGGAAAATGTGCAGTTGGCCTGGGATGAAGGTAGAGTCCCGACGGTTTGGAAGTCAAGTATAATTATTCCCTTGTACAAAGGAAAAGGTGAAAAAGAAGTGTGTAGTAATCATAGGGGCATCTGTCTTCTTAGTATAATAGGAAAAGTGTATGGTAGGATACTTATTGACAGAGATAGAGAAAGAACAGAGGAATTAGTTGGAGAAGAACAGGGAGGCTTTAGGAAGGGAAGAGGTTGTGTAGATCAGATATTCATTCTTAGATCTTTAGTGGAAAAGTTTCTAGAAAAGGGAAAGAAGTTCTATGCGGCTTTCATGGATTTGGAGAGAGCATATGACAGGGTGGATAGACAAGGATTGTGGAAAGTATTAAGAATATATGGAGTAGATGGGAAGTTGTTGAATGCTGTGAAGAGTATGTATGATGGTGCTAAGGCTGCAGTGCGTGTGGATGGTGAACTGAGTGAATTTTTCTCTTTGGAGGTTGGGTTGAAACAGGGATGTGTCATGTCTCCATGGTTGTTCAATCTGTACATGGATGGGGTAATAAAAGAGGTACAAGGTAGGGTAGTGGATGCTGGAGTGGCCCTGGTGAGAGAGGGTAGTGTTTGTAAACTCCCTGTACTGTTGTTGAGTGAAGACGAGGGAGAGCTGCAAGGCTTGGTGGATGAGTTTGGGAAAGTGTGTAAGAAACGGAACCTAAAGGTGAATGTAGGGAAGAGTAAAGTGATGGTCTTTGAGAGAGGTGAAGTCAGTGCATGTACAATACAGCGAGCTTGGATGGTGGGGAATTGGAAAATAAGAGTACGTTTAAGTACTACCCACTTGGGTAGTGTGATGAGTAAGGATGGAGGTTTGGAGGGCGAAGTGCTTGAAAGGGTACAGCAGGGAAGAAAGGTTGCTGATCCCTTGAAAGCAGTGATAAGAAGCAGGGAAGTGAGCATGGAAGTGAAAAAGTTACTACATGACAGTATTGTGATACCAACTCTAACATATGGAAGTGAAGCTTGGACGTTGCTGGAAGGACACAAGTCAAGAGTGAGAGCAGTGGAAATGAGTTATTTAAGAGGAGCCTGTGGAGTCACACGGAGAGAGAGGCTGACAAATGAGTATATAAAGGAGCGTTGTGGTGTGGAGGTGGATGTGATAGGAAGCATTAGGAGGAATACACTGAGGTGGTTTGGCCATGTGGAGAGGATGGAGGGTGAAAGACTGACGAAGAGAGTGTATGTGAGTGAGGTGGAGGGGGGAAGAGGGAGGGGGAGGCCGAGGATGAGATGGAGGGATGGGGTGGAGAGGTATATGAGAGAGGGGGGTGTGAGTTGGGAGCGGGGCAGTGAACTGGCGGGGGACAGGGCGATGTGGAGGCGATTTGTTTGTGGCCACCCCGAACGGGATTGAGGCGTCTGGCAATAGATAGATAGATAAAAGCTACATCTATACATGTAATTGTATATCCACACATCAAAACCCGTCAGTAATTATATATCCACATGCATCCAGACCTGTCAGTAATTTTATATATCACATCCTTACCCACCAATAATTGTATATCGACACACATGCACACCTGCCAGTAACTGTATGTACACACACATCCACACCTGTCAGTAACTTAATATCTACATACTCCGCACCTGTCTGTATATCCACATACGTCCACATTTGCCAATAATTGTACACACACATCCACACCTGTCAGTAATTGTATATCCACAAACATCTACTCCTGCCAGTAATTGCCAATCCACACACACACACACATCCACACCTGCCAGTAATTGTATATCCAGGCACATCCACACCTGTCAATAATTGTATGTCCACACACATCCAATTGTATATCCACACACATCCATACCTTTCAGTAATTGTATACCCGCATACATAAACTAGTCAGTAAGTCTGTACCATCTGTTTCTATGCACCGATTCATCCTTTTCATTTTTCGACTCTACCCATCCATCCACCCACATACCCACCCATTTTTTTTTTTTTTTCATTTATGCCATCTGCTTGTTAATCTTTTTATTCACTAATCTATCCCTCCATCCATCTCACCACTCATCAATCTGCACAAAATTCTGTGTATCTGTCTATGCATCTGTATAAATATATATATATATATATATTTGTGCATCTCTCAAACTATACTGTATCCATCAATCCAATCATCAGAGTTTACAACCCTGTGGTTCCTGTCAATGTGTCTGTCCGTCAGTCTTTCTCTGAACCTATTCCTCCAGTCCACCACCGGTGACCGACCTGCCTGCCTCACAGTAATATTAGACGCTGTCATTCCACAGTGGCGTTGATTAACGACATCTTTAACACCCCCCCTCCACACACACACACTTCTTATATTCACTGTCTGTTGAATACGCACGGACAACACTCTTGTGTCCTCACAATTACCAATTTTCCATAGTTTTTTTTATACCCATATCGATTTCCCTCATTTCTACTACATTATACCCACACTTCTTTATTGGACCTTGAATATCCTCCAGAGCTCATAGAAGTTATCTTGAATTCTACCGGATTGCCCCACACTTCTCTTTTTTCCTTAGGTAATTTTCATGTTTTTCAAAACTAAATGATTTCTGTTTGACAGCGTAGCTTCATGATTCTATGATTATCCCATGCTGTTGTTATTGTTGTTAGTGTTGTTTGTAGGTGTAATTCTGAGTGTGGATGTACAAATTGGGTTGTTGTGAAGAGTATTGATGATGCTGACCCAGGCGGGAGAGGAACCTGAATGGTTATATTTACACTCCTAATGTTATCACGTCCACGCAATGCTAGCACGCAGTCTTCATCACACCCTCCTTCATCACTGTGTAGTTTGCGGCACAACTTCTTTATCACATGACTGCTTCTGGGCGTAAGTGGGCAGGAAAAGTTTAGGCTTTCAGTACTTGGCGTAAACTGATATTGAGAAACACCGTCATAACATGGAAGAAACAGCTCTTTCCTGTACCATATCCGCCACATTTTCCTCTGCTGGTGGGTTGTTAAGTGGAAAAGATGATATTGGATGCACTTGCTATAAATTAGGTTAAGCATGCTTACACCGTGCTTAAGGCGCAGACGCTGAGAGCTTTTGTCAATACGGTATTACTTCGAAGATACGGAGCACAAATGGAGGTGCTGGGAGACCTTAGATGAATCACTGAGTGTTCATTGATAAACATTGCTCATGACGGTACAGTCCTACTCTTCCATCGATTTTTTTTTTTTCACTCCCACACTTTCCTTCCTCGTTTTGTACTGCCCCGTTATCCATCCCCCCTCCCATCTGCCTTCCCTCCCAATCTTCTCTAACTCTCCCGTGCTTCTTTCTTACATTTCCTCTGCTTCAGTTTATGGCCCCCTTTCTCCCTCCATTCCCCCACACTCCTTTCCGTCTCCCCAGCGTGCTACCTCCCCATTTTCCCCATATATACTCAGCAACCCAACATCTATCCAGCGTGTTATCTCCCCTTTCTCCCCATATATACCCAGTACCCCGGCATCTGTCCCAGTGTGCCATCACCCATATCCTCATATATATCCAGCACCCAAGCATCTCCCCAATGCGCCATCACCGCCATTCTCCTCATATATATCCACCATCCCCAGCATCGCTCCAGTGTGCTATCACCCCTATTCTCCCCACATATACTCAGCACCCCAGCATCGCTCCAGTGTGCTATCACCCCTATTCTCCCCATATATACTCAGCACCCCAGCATCCCTCCAGTGTGCTCTCACTCCTATTCTCCCCACATATACTCAGCACGCCAGCATCACGCCAGTGTGCTATCACCCCTATTCTCCCCATATATAGTCAGCACCCCAGCATCCATCCAGTGTGCTCTCACTTCTATTCCCCCCACATATATTCAGCACCCCAGCATCGCGCCAGTGTGCTATCACCCCTATTCTCCTCATATATACTCAGCACCTCAGCATCTCCCCAGTGTGCTATCACCCACATCCTCCTCATATATACTCGGCGCCTCAGCATCTCCCCTATGTGCGGTCACCTCCATTACCACCATTTATACTCAAAATGTTGGCCAGTGGGCGTTCCGGCAAATAACGGTGGTGTCGGGGAGTCAATGGCACAACAAAGTGGCTATTTTGTTTATGATTTTATGGCTGCCGTGGCGTTTGACACCCGCCTGATAGTTTACGTTTTGGTGCAGTGTTGTGCCTTGACTTTTTGTTCTATGTGGTTTTAAGTTTCATTTTATTGGTGTGCTGTTGTAGGAACGTTTGATAGTTTATATAGGGATACAGCGTTTTAGATTGGATTTATTCTTATATAGTTTAAGTTTTACTGAGAAGTTATATTGAAGGGTTTAATGGTTTATATTTTGGTAATTGTCCGTTTTTCTCTGTGTAGTTTTAAATTTCATTATGTAGATGTGATGTTGTAGGGACGTTTGATGGTTTACATTTTCATGATGTGCTAAGTTATTTATTTATTTATTATTTTTTGTTGCAGCTCAGTATTTTTAGTGTCGTAACACGGATGGAATACATTGTTATTTGTGGATATCCGTAAGTTGTTTTAAGAGTTACTTTAATAATTGAGGGCATTTTGTTTTATGTGTTTTTTTCATTAGCTTAGTTTAAATGAAAACGGTTTTCCAGGTTGATTTCCGTAGCATCACTTTTTTTGTTCTGTGTTTTGCGTTTTTTGCATGTTTCTGTTGTTCGTTTAGGAACTGTTTATGATCAGGGCGTTCATTTTTTTTGTTTTTTTTAACTCGTAAGATTCATTTTTCTTTGAGGTATATATTGCTTAAGTGTATCATTTGTATTGCGTGTATGGTATTCGTTTTAGTGCTGTTTTTCCCGTCGAGAAAAAGAAAATCTTATCTCTTTCTCCTCCCTCTGTATATCTTTCCATTCCCTCTGTTCCTCCCTTCACTAATTTTCAATTCTTCCGTTCTGCTCGTTTGTCACTTCCTCAGTAATCCAATTTGCCTTCCTCGCTCTATCCCTTTCACCCTCAGTTTCTCTCCTGTATTGTTGTCTAGCCTTCTCTCCACTTCCCGTGAAAAAAAAAAAATGCACCAATACTTTAGTCATTAAATATTTTGGTCAACTGTCTCTTGCATGTATTACTGATGGCGTGTTGCTCTCTCCATAACTCTTCACATTTCTGTATCTGCAACAATACATGTTATTTGTTTGTCCTCATTTGTTCCTCTATTATTGTTATTACTGACGTTGTTTCGTTGTTTCCTTCCTCCATCATCTTTCACCGCTTTTCATAATAGTGAGTCTATCCTTTTGCCTCCTCAGTTTGAAAGTTTAGTTTTTTATTCTGTGTTTATTATCCACTGCATCTGCTTTCACATCTTCTTAGTCTTACCATATGGCTTTTTTTTTTTTTTTTAAATCTCCGCCATCTTGTTATATCATAAATACAGTAGCTTGTTATTCCACCGGATCCTTCAGTAGGGTGACGTCATTCTTTGGTTCATTTTTTTTTGTTTTTTTTCACTTTCAGGCATCATTATTGTGTGTCACTTTCCGACTTAGAGGAGATACATACAACCTCCATTAACCCCTTCGCCACAAAAAGACTGTCGTAAGTTGAATAAAATCATTTGTAGGCAGTAAGAGCGAAATACCAAAGACGTCGTTGGATTGAAGAGAATAGTTTTTTATCTTCCCCCTCCATTACATGGTCTCTTGTTCTTTCTCCAATTAAAATATTTAACCGTTGTGGCGTTCTTTCCTTTTATCGTCCCTATACCCCTTTTGCTAACTGTGTGTAGTAACAGTTTTCTCTCTGTCTCACTCTTTCACTTTCATCTTTTTCTGACTTCATCTTTATGATCATCGCCGTCTCTTTCTTCCCTACATATGGTGCTCAGGTGCACAGCAAAAGAAAGAGAATCATGAAGTTGTGACTAGAGTCTGATACAATGAGAAAAATTATTAACCTTAGAGAGAGAGAGAGAGAGAGAGAGAGAGAGAGAGAGATTTATGTGTGGTGTCTCTTCCTCTGTTTCTGTATCTCTCCTTTCCGTGTTTCTGGTATGTCCAATTTTTTTTTTTTTCATCTAGCCCTTCTTGCCACGTCTGCTCAACCACCTTTGCCACCATTTCTCAGGCCAGTGGCACAACACAAGTTCATACAACCAACATTCTGTGTGAGTTGGTGTTTCAGTGCACCGACATTTCCCAGGCCAGTGGCACAACATTACTTCACACAACCAACAGCACTGCATCAACATTGCCTGCTCCTTCACACGCTAGTCATCACTCTGATAAGCCCATTTAATATAGGTAAAGGTTATTTTCTGGTTGGTTTCTTAGGCGAGTACATATATTTTTTATTCCTGTATTTTCATTTTTCTTGTGCCAAGGATATAAAGCAATGAGATACTATCAACAATCCAAATTATTATAATTTTGTGTGTGTGTGTGTGTGTGTGTGTCTATTGCGGGACTCGTTTGTTTGATGGGTTCATGAATTCTGCTGGTTATCGCGTGGTGGCAGAGAACGTATCGATGGAGTGAGAGGATGAGAAGGAGGGACTGAGAGAAGAAAAGCAGAGAGGGAGTGTGAGGTGTGAGAGACTGCGAAATGGTGAGAGGGATAGGAGTAAAAGAATATGAGAGTAAATACAGGAAGGACTGAAAGTGAGACAAAGTTGTTAGCTTTAGGTATTGGAGCCTGTTTTGGTTGTGGGATGTGGCATTCTCTGCTCTTTACTGTGCTAATTAAAAGCTAGAGAGAGACAGACAGACAGAATGTAAAAGACGAGTGAGAGATGGAGGTTGGAGATTAAATAGCGTTGTGTGTGCTGAGACAGACGGAGAGGAGGATAGGGAAAATGAAATCGAACTGCAGAGTGAAAGGTGAGAGGAAAGACTGTGTGTGTGTGTGTGTGTGTGTAAAATTGTATATATATATATATATATATATATATATATATATATATATATATATATATATATATATATATATATATATATATATATATATATATATATATATATATATATATATATATATATAAATTTATAAACAGCACATGACTAACGGATGGCTAATTTCAACAAGGGAAATTAAGAATTACTATTTACCCAAGTGCTGTTATGTATTACCCTGTCTAAGAGAAAGATGTAAACATACTCCATGTTTCCTCTTGTATTATTCACCATTATCATAACACATTTCTGAACGCTTTGCGTAACAATCAGTATCTGAAAGTAAACACATTGGCCAGTGGCTGGTAATTAAGGCGCTTCCCTAACTGTGTTTATTTTCCTGCAGTTGTTTGTTGAATATAAATCATTAGCAAGCTACACGTACACCTATAATTGAATATCCACACACATCCACACCTGAAAGTAATTGCATATCCACACACATCTACCCCTGTCAGTCATTGTATATCCACACACATCTACCCCTGTCAGTCATTGTATATCCACACACATCAACATTTGTCAGTAATCGTATATCCACACATACCCTCACATGCCAGTAATTGATTATCCACACACACACACTTCCGCACCTGTCAGTAACTGTAAATCCACACACATCCACATCTTTCAGTAACTGTACATCCACACACATACACACCTGTCAGTATTTGTAAATCGACACACATTCATACCTTTCAGTAATTGTATGTCCACACACATACACTAGTCATTGTCACGGGGTTTTTAAAATAAAAGCTAATGTTATTTAATTGATAATAATATTCATTAATATTGAACAGCAGGGCCAATGATTGTCTTGCTAAATCAAGCAACGATTACTTTACGCTGACTTGCTTCGCACGATTCTCTAAGAACGAGAATTTATAAATTTTCTCAACAGTACACAGCAGAGACTAATTACTCAATTGCTGTTACTGTTAGCCTCTGGAGAAAGTTACTTCACCCCTGACAATAAATAGTACTAATAATAGTATCAGGTTCTTGCTGGTGCTTAACTCCTAGGTGGCACAACGGATTTTAAGCTTAATACACAAGACTGGCCTAAGTACCAGTTATGAATGGCAAACGTTTATGCAAGCTAGGAGCTATAAGAGAAATAAGCTTAATTGCGGAGAAATGAAACAAGAGTTTACATTACATTAAGCTCAAGAAAAAGAACTGATAAATTTATTGATTACAAAATAATTTTGACGTTACATTTCAAAATCAAATAAAGAGATCGCACTCACTCACTCACACAAGAGCTAAAACCTTATGCCTAGGAAAAACACCTTAACTAAACTCTTAAGATTAGGAAAACGAAAAGAAATACTGGTCGATGAATGCTGTGTATCACCCAAATCAAGGGTGGGAGCCTGGGAAACTGTAGTCTAGTAGAGCCTGGGCTGACTTCTCACTTGTTGGAGCACAGAACCTTTCTCCGTCAAAGCAAACACTGGACTGCCTATTCAAACGATGTGTGTGGTAGAACACACAGGCCACCGGAAGAAGGCGTGGCTAACGGTTGAGGCAAGCAGGGGCGAACAATAAAGAAACAATAGTATCGCTCAGTAGAGCACTTAATGACGTGCATTAGATCGGTCACTTTTGAAACAGTGACGAATGTTTTAAAAAGTATACCACCGAAGTGGAGAGAAAAACGGTTAACTGAGTGATACACAGTGAGTTCTCCACTAATAGTTCGTGTTTTTCACAAAAGGGAAATGTCGCGAATTTGATTCGCGACATTACGCCCCTACAAAATGAATTTTTTCCTTATGGGAAAAAATTGGTGTATATATATATATATATATATATATATATATATCCTAACTCAGTCACACAAGATTCACACTGTGGTGTGTGTGCTATCCTGCTACAGGAGAAAGTCGCAGTCGCCAGTGAGCGAAAAAAAAAACTCGTATTTACGTTAATAGAAGCAAGCTTGAGGGAAAAAACTCTGTGACGACGGTGAAAATCCTGCACTCAGGTCAAACTGAGCGAAAAGTTGCTACATTTACACTGACAACTAAGTGTTATGTAGCGTGGTGTATGTAATACACAGTGTAGGTGTAACAGTTGTAGTGTAACTGTACCTACATGTAAAATGACAGTAAATAATAACATGGCGACGACGAAGGCAGAGGAGAAGAGGCGGCAGTATGCGGCAGACGATCAGCTGGCCCGCACAGCAAAGCTGCTACACCCATTGCTGTATGTGCAAAACCAATTAAGGTGGAGCATCAAAAGTGTCAATGAGACAAAAAAATTCTTATTACGTACAATTACTCTCTCTGCCTAGCAATCAGTACATGCTACGAAAAGTATGCTCTAGCTGAAAAATACAAGTGACAGCCTAAGCTTCGTACATTCGAGGTCGCCATTAATTATAGCAAACGATTAGTGTCGGCAAGTTGAGAATCCTTGTGCAAACTCGGGTCTTCCATAGCCTTGAACTGCACACGGGTCCTCAACCTGTGCCTTGACCTACAGTACTTATATTAATATCGGGGAGCTGAGGATCCTTGTGCAAACTTGGGTCTTCCATAGCCTCGAGTCACCTCTGCGGAGTTCTCTCTCAAACTTCCCCCTTAACCTACAGTACTTATATTAGTACCGGGAAGCTGAGAATCCTTGTGCAAACTCGGGTCTTCCATAGCCTCGAGTCGCCTCTGCAGAGTTCTCTCTCGAACTTCCCCCTTAACCTACAGTACTTAATATGTATGTACAGGCCCTGGACATGATGTGTCCTGTGGGGCCAATGGGCGAGACATCAGGTCGCACCCACTTCACCACTACCCTGTCTCTCAACTGACTCAGAGATTACAGGTGTGGTTACGAATGGCACAGGAAGGACATGTCCCTGATTAGTGGTGTTACTTTGACACACACTGTAGGAACGGACAAAACTATCTATGTCTCGTCCCATCCCTGGCCAGAAAAAGTCAGCTCGGATACGGCCCTGGGTCTTCCTTTTGCCCATGCGACCTCCTGAGGCTGAATAATGACCCCATTATAACACTGCTAGGCGGTACCTGGCGGGAAAGACAAACTGCAGTCGAACCTCTCCCTCGGGTGTTCGTGACTCACGGTAGAGCCGTCCTTGTTTGCGAAGGAACTTGGCTCGACCTCCCCGTGAATACTTAATCACTCGACCCTTTTGTTTGTTCCGCACGGCAGAAAGTGTCAGGTCAGATTGTTGTTCTTGAAAAACAAGTTGACTACACATCAGATCTTGCGGCGATTCAATGATCACTGGGGTGCCACAGTCTGGAGCCTCAGCCATGGCTCGTGTTACCGCAGCAGCCGAAGTCTGAGTAGCATCATGTTCGGTGCAACTATCCTTGACACCATAAATGTTTCCTATGATGAGGTCAAATAAGGGTTCTGGCATGACAACTGCGAGTGTCGTACCAGTATAAAATGGAGATGCCACCTGGATACATGCCTCAGGGAACAATCTCACTGATCCATCAATAAGGTTTGCATGGATCTGTCGACCTGTGTACTGCTCAAGCCGAACTAAACTCCGCTTGACAGAGCAACCTGAGGAACCATTATCTCTCAGGACCTTCACAGGAATACCTCCCACAAACCCTGGCTGAACAAGGAAGGTACTGTCACCTGCGGGAGGGCCTGTGGAGGAAGCAGCTAGCCACCCATGAGGCTGCTGGAATTGATGAGGCAAACATTGTGCCTTGTGAATTATATTGGGAAGATGGATCATTGGCCATCTGTGGAGGGGGGTTCACTGTCACTGTGGGACTAGTGAACTGTGGGGAAGTACCCATACTGGTAGGGACGTGACCACCGTGCTGCTGCTGAGGAATGAAGGCTGCATTTGCTTCCTGCCTCTTTTGAGCTGGTGGTGAAAAAGTTTGTCCCGACGGTCGGTTACGTGGCTGATACTGCTGCTGGTTAGGGTACTTGTTGTACCTCTTCCACTCAGGTTTCTGAGTGTTTGCCCCTGGTCCTTCCACTGTGGTTTTGGACCTTGGTCATTATTCTGAGAACGGCCTTGGTGCTGGGATTCAGTCTGAGACGGCTTCCCAGACTTGGCAGTATCTTTTCTGCTCCAGGTGATTTGCTTACGAGTTTGATACCCGTATGCAGTAAAGAATGCGTCAGCCTTTTCTGCCATTTGGCTGGCATCTTTCACCTGACAGATCTTTACCTGTGCTATGAGCTCAGCAGGCCACGACCTCTCTAGCTGTGTATGCAGCATAAGGTCAATTATCCCCTCACGCATGGAAGGAGTTTCATTTTTCTCCATCCACTCATTTAAGTAAGGAGTGAGACGGTCGAGGAACTGGACAGCTGTCTCCTTGTCTTGGAGACGAGCTCGCATGAACTGAACTTTGGCGTCGTCTACTGTGAGACCATATGCCTTAATGAGTGCAGCTTTCATCATTTCATAGGTGAGATTGTCTCCACGAACTCTGTAGAGAATATCAAGGGCAGGGCCCTCAAATAAACTATGAAATTGGATCCGTTTAGCTGCCTCATCCAGTTGATACATGTCTGCCATGTCCTCAAAACGAGCTATGTACGGCTCGATTCGCTCGCTTTCCTTGTATGAAGGAAGCTTGGTGCGTGGGGTCGCTAGGACATGTGTAGCAAGAGTGCTAGTGGAGCTTGGATTAACTGCACCAGATGTGTCTGAAGCCAAGGAATCTCGCTTGAGCTTCAGCACTTCAAGTTCACGTTTTTCGCGTGCTTCTCACTCGGCACGTTCGTGCTCTCATTCTCTCTTGCGTTCCTCACGCTGTTCTCGCTCATCTTCTAAGTCGAGTTCGCGCTGTTTCTGCTCGTGTTCACGCTGTTCTCGCTCGTATTCGCGCTCCTTTTCGCGTTCCTCATGCTGTTCTCGCTCGTATTTGCGCTGAATCTTATGCTCTTCACGGGCATCATTCTCGCGCTGCTGGTCCATATTATGCCGTGAGAGTATGTATTCTTTAATTTCAGTTGGGTCTGTAAGACCCATATCTTTGGCTTCCTGTAAAAATACAGTGGTAGCCATGTCGCTAATTTACTGAGCAAGCCGAAACTGAGTACTGACTGGTTCGCAAACGAATGCTAATAACACAAGTAAAGAATACAGACACAAGCTAGTGGTGACCAGTCTTATCTAGTTAACTGGAAAAGAATAAAGCAAAAATGCAAATAACTGAGAAGACTCAATAATTAACACAATGGGTACGGCGGGTACCAAGGAGCGAATAAAATCGCCTGGCGTTACCAAAAATAAAGTACTAAATAGAGTTAAGTACTCTATGGATTAATAAAGCAAAAATTCACTTGCTAAATTAACGGTAAACACCAGTAAACTTGTGCCTATAAACTTTAATGATAAATTCCTAAATATGAACGAGTGAGTACTATCTCGTGAATAGCTTTAGAGCTAGGAGTTAATATCCTGGAATGAGGTCGCCAATTGTCAGGGGGTTTTTAAAATAAAAGCTAATGTTATTTAATTGATAATAATATTCAATAATACTGAAGAGCAGGGCCAATGATTGTCTTGCTAAATCAAGCAACGATTACTTTACGCTGACTTGCTTCACACGATTCTCTAAGAACGAGAATTTATAAACTTTCTCAACAGTACACAGCAGAGACTAATTACTCAATTGCTGTTACTGTTAGCCTCTGGAGAAAGTTACTTCACCCCTGACAATAAATAGTACTAATAATAGTATCAGGTTCTTGCTGATGCTTAACTCCTAGGTGGCACAACGGATTTTAAGCTTAATACACAAGACTGGCCTAAGTACCAGTTATGAATGGCAAACGTTTATGCAAGCTAGGAGCTATAAGAGAAATAAGCTTAATTGAGGAGAAATGAAACAAGAGTTTACATTACATTAAGCTCAAGAAAAAGAACTGTTAAATTTATTGATTACAAAATAAATTTGACGTTACATTTCAAAATCAAATAAAGAGATCGCACTCACTCACTCACACAAGAGCTAAATCCTTATGCCTAGGAAAAACACCTTGACTAAACTCTTAAGATTAGGAAAACGAAAAGAAATACTGGTCGATGAATGCTGTGTATCACCCAAATCAAGGGTGGGAGCCTGGGAAACTGTAGTCTAGTAGAGCCTGGGCTGACTTCTCACTTGTTGGAGCACAGAACCTTTCTGCGCCAAAGCAAACACTGGACTGCCTATTCAAACGATGCGTGTGGTAGAACACACAGGCCACCGGAAGAAGGCGTGGCTAACGGTTGAGGCAAGCAGGGGCGAACAATGAAGAAACAATAGCATCACTCAGTAGAGCACTTAGTGAGGTGCATGAGATCGGTCACTTTTGAAACAGTGACGAATGTTTTAAAAAGTATACCACCGAAGTGGAGAGAGAAACGGTTAACTGAGCGATACACAGTGAGTTTTCCACTAATAGTTCGTGTTTTTCACAAAAGGGAAATGTCGCGAATTTGATTCGTGACAGTCATTAAGTCAGCGTCATATGTTTCTATGCACCAATTCATAATTTTTTTCCACTCATTCATTCATCCTTATAGCCACTCATTTATTTACTTACGCTGTCTGTTTGCTTATCTTTTTATTCACTATTTCATCCGTCCATCCATCTCACTATTCAGCTGTTTGCACAGATATCTGTGTATCTATCTATCCATCTTTATGTATGTATGTATGTATATGTGGTGTGTGTGTGTGTGTGTATATATATATATATATATATATATATATATATATATATATATATATATATACAGAGAGAGAGAGAGAGAGGGAGAGAGAGAAATAAATAAAAATATAGATATATAGATATATATATATATATAGATATATATATATATATATCGAGAGATAGAGATAGATAGATAGATAGATATGATCCACGTTGTTTTTTTGTTTGAATGATTGTTTGTCCTTGAATCACAGCCCAACCAAGGGCCAGAGACCCCCAAACTCATATATATTCTGAATCAGGGTGACCAAAGGATGGTATCAGGGGTATTATAATTCAGATCTCTGTCATGAGGTCACCGGGTAGTGATCGTCTTTTTGGCCCGGACAACGCCGTGAACCGTGCAGCCTAATTTTTGGCATGGAGACCTCCAGTTAGGACCTAGGCTATGCGAGGTTGGCCTCCGAGGTCATTTGAGGCCACCAGTCAGAGGTCACTTTAGGTCACCGGTAATTGTGAGCAAGTGCGCACAAATACTGTGCGTTAGTCTGCGAAAGCTGAAATAGACAGTTCCTGGATCTCTTAAAATCCCTCTTCAAAAGCATAATAGGTACATGGTCTCTACGGAGGTGAAAGAAAGACTGAACTAGAACAAAGAGGGCTAGAGTTTGTATCTCTCTCTCTCTCTCTCTCTCTCTCTCTCTCTCTCTCTCTCTCTCTCTCTCTCTGTATATATATATATATATATATATATATATATATATATATATATATAATCCCTCTATTATATCCCTCTAATAATATAATCTTATAATCCCTCTTCAAAAGCATAATAGGTACATGGTCTTTATGGAGTAGAAAGTAAGACTGAACTAGAATAAAGAGGCCTAGAGTTTGTATATCCATCCATCCATCCATCATCCAATCCTACATTGCCCCATGAGGAGCATAGGAGCCCGAGGCTAGGCAGTGGGTCCTGACATTTAAGATGAGAGCGACCAGCCTCACTCATCCCTGAGTAGCATTCCATGAGCAATCAAACTCAACCACCCCTTGAATATAAACCTTCACCGGCTCAATGCGATTGGAGCGCAATAATTACCCACTAAACCACCACGCGCTAAAACTGATTATATGGGTTCCACCCAGCGTTGTAAATGGTTTCCTGGTGTACAGGAAACCATTTGGCTTGTCACTCAGTGTACAGCCACCCACAGGCAGAAGGGAGAGGAAAGAATGAAGGAAAGAAAGTCAGAAGAGGGAGTGTAAAGTTACCAGTAGGCAGAAGGACAAGGTAAGAATGAAAGAAAGACAGAAGAGGATGGAAGGAAAGAAGGATGGCGGAGAGGAAAGGGCAGACACCCAACAGCAGCACTACTGTACATCGAGCGAGTGGATGGTGAGCGCCCCCACCTGCCACACACACACACACACACACACATATATATATATATATATATATATATATATATATATATATATATATATATATATATATATATATATATATATATATATTTATATATATATATATATATATATATATTGTCAGGACCAAACTGCCCAGCCCCGGGCTTCTACGCTTCTCATGGAGCAACGTAGAATTGAATGATATATATATATATATATATATATATATATATATATATATATATATATATATATATATATATATATATATATATATATATATATATATATATGTTTCTTAAGCTCTTGACCGGGAATCGAACCCCAGACCTCTAGACAGAAGGCAGGCACTGATGCCACTACACAAAGACGAGATAAAAGCTGTGACATCTGAATTTTTTGACGAACCAGGTAAATCCATTATGGGAGGATATACTTCAGTCACAACACATTAGGATTATTTCATAGCCCCACGCAACTCGGCAAGTGACAGAGCAGTTTTAATCTATCCCAGACACAATTCGAGCGTCTTTATATGTTGGAGAGACGCACATTACATGCATTTGTACCAACGTGTTTTACGCTCTTGACCGTGAATCGCACCCAAGACCTCTAGATAGAAGTCAGGCACTGATGCCACTACACCACGACGTGATAAAATCTTGCTAAGTTTCCGAGTTGAGTGGGGCTGTGAAATAATCCTAATGTGTTGTGATTGAAATATATCCTCCCATAATGAATTTACCTGGTTCGTCAAAAAATTCAGGTTCACAGACCTTAAGAATAATTTATTACAAATATAATCATCATGTCAAGAAAATAATACTACAGAAAACCTGCATCTAAATTAGTTGAACTGGTTTACTTGTTTACTAGTCACTGTGTTCACGTATCTGCAGTTAATTTTTCCTAGTAAAGAAAAAAGATAAAAATATAAACTGAACAACATAAAATGATTCTGCACTTATCGTTTCTTTAATTTTCTTGTCTGTTTACCCGTTAATTTGTTTACCTTTTTTAATGAAACGGTATGATTATAGATTAGGGTAAGATTAGGCAATGTTGTACGTTTGGTTTCATATCAGGTTAGGTTGAAGTTAAACTTTACTAGTTAAAATAAATGAGCTAATGAAATACGAATGACATTCCCCTTTCAAGAAAGATATAACGTATAATCGTGTCTTTTATACTAAACAGATCATATAAGCTTGGCATTTATTAATATTAACTTATATGTTAAGAAATAAGATTATAAATACATGTTTACCACAGAGTAAATGGGAGGGGTGATGTAGAGCAGGTATCTCTATACCTTGACATACTTTTGTCCCTCACACATGATACGTGACACAGTTTTTATCGTAAATCACATTTGCACCACACAGAGTTTATCGTCTCAACAGGGTCACCCACTGTGTGACCCCAATTACCACCCACCTACTCTACCACAGCACCTCTGACCTTCATTTGCATCCGGCAGACAGGCCAGGTATGAGCGAGACAACCAGCGGGGAAATATAATTGCAACAAATTACATCACACCTACAGTTTTGGTCATGCTCTACATGTTGTAACACGGATTTAGTGCCTCCCACGATCTTAGCACCAAGATATGTCCAGACGGCAAGCGGCATCACAGCGGGTGATGCCGACTGTATGACTCCCCATATAGCTGCACCACTGCATTACACCACCACGACCACCAACACTACACTAGTACCATTCCACCACTACAATGGCAGCTGCCCATTATGTAAGAGCACTGGGGCTTGGTTCTAAGTAACGCAGACAATTAGACATCTCAGAGGACGCTCCGGGTAACCCGCTTCATCATATTCATTCTATAGACAGCCATATACCATCCCCACAAGTAGTACCTGCACCTGAGGCAAGGCAATAGTATTTCTATACTGGTGTGGTACAGTAATATGTCAGTAAGTGCCATATGGTGCATAGTACTTACTCAGTTATCATTTATATGTACAATGAACCGTGTGGGTGCACATAACTCAGTCATCGCATATATGTAGTCAGGGAAAGTTCCGCATTACCCACTGTTCGAAGCATTGGTGGTCGACGAAGAGTCACGAAGCAGCAGCCAGACCCTACATGTCTGGTAACTGTGAGTGGGAGGGAGGGTGGCCGGGGGTGCGAGTGTTTGGAGAGCTGCTTAAGTCACAGTATCTGTGCATGTTTACTGTCAAAGGTATGCTTCGTTGCCTTCGTTTTGTAATCTTCGATAGGAAAGATAGTTACAGAGACTGATCTTATAAGTACGACTTCCCATGTTATTCTGCCTAAAGGAAAACGAGAAACCTGTTGTTTTTTCTATTATTACTCCCTACCCCAGACTCAAAGTTCGAGAAGAAGAATTACCAGAATAACACTGGAAATGTTTGCAGGCGAATGGTAACAGTGGGATGACAGAGAATGACTAAATAAACAAATTTATCAGAATTTACTTAGATAGTTAGGTAGATAGATAGATAGGTAGGTAGGTAGGTAGGTAGGTAGATAATACTGTGGTTTTGTTTTCGAGTCAACAAAAAATATATATGTATCGTTATGATTTCTCCTGGGGAAACGTGTCATGTTAAAGTCGAGAGGGAATGAAAGCATTCAAACCTCTGACCGAACCAAGCAAACTTCCATAACATTCCTGACAACACTAATTCTACAGACATCTACGTAATCTTTTAAAATAAAATGCTACCATCATATTGTCATCTATCCTTACTATAGTAACCCAAACGCACCGTCCACATCATATATTGCAGACTTACACATGATTCCCAACCTATCACCAAACCCTCCTCTGCCCCCAGTTCCCCGCATCCCCCTCCTTCACACTCACAGTTACCAGACATGTGAGGTCTGGCTGCTGCTTCACATTCACCCGTCTCACACCAGTGCTTCGATTACTTTCCCTGATTATACAATGGACTGTGTCGGTGCACATAACTTACTCATCATATACATGCACTGGACTGTATAGGTGCATAGTACTTGCCTAGTACCATATGTGTGTGCACTGGACGGTGTGGATGCACAATATTTACTACGACATCATATATGTGCAATGGACGGTATCTGGCCAAATCATACATTAAGACACACGACACGACCGACGTCACCTCCAGGAGACAGTTCCAGTATATAACTCCAGATGATGCTCTGATACACAGACAGCACAGACGCCACACCAACCCTGACAAACACCAGCACAGACGCCACAGCAGCCATGACAAACACACGCACAGACGCCACACCAACCCTGACAAACACCAGCACAGACGCCACACCAACCCTGACAAACACCAGCACAGACGCCACAGCAGCCATGACAAACACCAGCAGAGAGAGAGAGAGGTGGGGGAGGGGGAATAAAGAAAATGTACAATATGGTGCTTGTAACTACCTAGACATTACATCTTGACAACCACAACGGATAGAAAGGACAGTAATTACAAAAACTACATAACGGAGGAAAACAGGGGAAACAAGAAATTGAAAATAAGGAATGAAGAAAAAAAAATAATACACCAGAAACATTTTTAATGGATGGAGGGAAAAGGAAAGAAACAGATGTAAAGCAGTAAAATATTATATATGAAGCTAATGATCTATTATGACAAGGTTTAAGAAACACAAAGGAATTTAGAAAAATAAAAAAGAAAAAATAAACAATTATATGATCGTCTTTTCTCTCCAGGTAACGTCAGATGATTTTATTGAGCCGAGAGTGAGTCATATGAGTTTAAATGATATTCTTGTTGTTATTAACCATTTCATGGTCTGCACAACTCTACATATAGTCTGCTATTGCTAAAACTATGAAGATTCAGTTCAGCCAATGAGTGATGAGACTCTGGGTAACAAGTTACCAACCAAAAACAAGAAGTAAAATTAATCATTCCATTCATTTACCATTGGTAAGGATCTTTAAGTTACTGTGCTTAGGTCTCTAGTAGGAGAGAGTTTGTAATAACATTATTGACGAGCACTTATAACACTACTCCCCCTGCCTCCCTCCGTCCCACTTTAACTCAACAGGCTCATTATTTTGGTGGAGGATGGATGTTGTTTGGGCAGACCGACACAGAGAAAAGCATAAAAAACAGTGACACACACACACACACACACACACACACACACACACACACACATATATATATATATATATATATATATATATATATATATATATATATATATATATCCACCCATCCATCCATCATCCAATCCTACATTGCCCCATGAGGAGCGTAGGAGCCCGGGGCTAGGCGGTTGGTCCCGACATTTAAGATGAGAGTGACCAGCCTCACTCATCACTGAGTGGCATTACATGAGCAATCAACCTCAACCATCCCTTGGAAATAAACCTTCACCAGCTCAATCCGACTGAAGCGCAATAATTACCTACTAAACCACCACGCGCCAAAATTTGGTTATATGTTTACCACCCAGCGTAGTAAATGGTTTCCTGGTGTACAAGAAATCATTTGGCTTGTCACTCAGTGTACAGTCACCCACAAGCAGAAGGGAGAGGAAAGAATGAAGGAAAAAAAGACAGAAGAGGGAATGTAAAGTTACACGTAGGCAGAAGGACTAGGAAAGAATGGAGGAAAGGAAGAAAGAAGAGGATTGAAGGAAAGAAGGATGGAGGAGACGAAATTCCAGACACCCGATAGCATCACTATATCGAGTGAGTGGATGGTGACCGTCCACACCTACCACAATATAAATATACTCGTAAATGTAAATCTATCTATCTATCTATTCTATCTATTTATCTATCTATCTATCTATATATATATATATATACACACCCACACACATATATATATATATATATATATATATATATATATATATATATATATATATATATGCAGAGAGAGAGAGAGAGAGAGAGAGAGAGAAAGAGATGGTAAAAAGACAGACAAATTGGCAGACATAGATGGATAAATAACCATAAACAGATAAATAGAAATTCGAAATATATTTTAATGACTTTAATATCATATAAATAAACCATATCATCAAAAAAGTTCTAAAACCCGGACATAAATAAGAGTAACTATTGCATTACGAGACCAGACGAGATGCAACAAGTAGACGGTAACACAATACGACTTTTCACTTGTGTTGGTCAGTTCCATATCTGCAGAGTAAAATAGGTGAACGGGTCACTACATTTCCTGAACCTAACAATTTTAACACCTAATTCAGTCAGGCATTGTTTTGTTAAGTGGCTGCCGTTGTCAGCAAGGTAACGTAATTAATACAGACGCCAGGGATATACCTAGATTGGTGATAGTGGTGGTGGTGGGGGGGGGATGAGGGGGTCTTTGGACGGTGTTCTTTGATTTCTACCACCTTTGTCGACATTCTCGCCGCTTTAACACATTTACTACCATGTTCAGTCTTATTGTATTCCCAGTAACAACACACGGTTTTATTCATCACAAGTTCAAGGAATAATATAGGTCAGTATAATCCTTTCATTTCAATGGTGGTGTTTCGTTATTCTATTTTGGTTAACTCCTGACAACTTTATTCACCAGAACACTTTACACAAAGGCTTAATTTGTCCATAAATAACTTGGTTCGGTCTGCACGGCCACGTCTTTTAAGTATTGTTACTAACGATCAATTGTAATTAGGTTATATTTCCACTCAGTTTTTCTTGCTAACCCCTAGACCGTCTGATATAGCAGACACGTCGACCACAGGTAAACAGCGCCCCTATGGAGTTATCCCATGGGTTCCCTACCATTAATGTTGTGTCTGCATGTTACTATAGCATGTGGTATGCATTGCTCCATTCTGTGTGTCTTGTTGTGTGGGTCTATTCTACATACAGGACACGTGTCTTCTGTGATTTCACCCAACCCAAATCTATGCTGGTAGCTGAGAAAGGCTGGGTGATGCCCTTAACAAAGCCTAGTTAAATGAACTATCTATCTACATGAGTAAACCGGGTCTAGCTGTAAATGTTGTGTTAAACCTGCCCCTGGAGTTATAAATCCACAAGAGTTGTTATATCACTATAATGTATAATATAACCATAACTACTTTAAACAAGTGGTGCCAGGCACAACAAACCTCGCCGGACAGCGGTTATTTTATTGCTGTTAAATACTGACTCAGTACTGCCACTGAGTGTCAGTACACAAACTCTAAGGTAACGGAGCAAATGTTTTCAAGTTACACCCTCTGAAACTCCGTGACCTTGCATTTGACCTTTCAAGATCACTGAAGGTCAAAAGTCATGGTGCCATATGAAAGCCCATATGAGACTTCCAGTATCTTTATAACAGTAGATATATGTGACCTTGGGTTTGACCTTTCAAGGTCACTTATGGTCAAAGGTCTAGGTACCAGTTAAAATCCCATATGTGACGGCACTTACTTGGCATAGAGGGCCAGTCATAACACACACACACACACACACACACACACACACACACACACACACACACCAGGGAGTGCTTTTATAATCCACTATACAATGCACACCACGACTGGGTCATACAAACAGAAGTCTCTAGTCTTCGCTCCCCACTTCCCCCTCCCCCACCACCACCAACGCCACAACACATACCTGGTGTTTAGGGCATCACCCTTCCGTTTCCGTACATGACATCAGCCTCTGCATTGTGCCCACATCACCAACACCACTATCCTAATCTGGTGTTTAGGGCATCACCATTGCATCTCCGTACATGACATTAGCCTCTGTTTTTTGCTTATATCCATCTCCGTACATGGCACCATCCGATGCATTGTGCACACATCATAGCGCCCCACCTCCCCGTGCAGGACACATCCTGATATTGTATGCTTGGTGCTGTTGTCATAATTCCACACTGCACTGCTTATAAACTTTCCCTGTCGCACGACTCTTCCTACCCAACCCCTCTAACTCCAACAGTCCTGTACCTTACACTCTCCCTTTTAATGTTTGCTCTATCACAAACTCCCTCTCTACCTCACAGAACTTCCATGGCTGACACATTTTCTCTTCTCCATAGAAATGTCTGCCTCTCCTTCGCTCCTTCCCTCACTTCATTCTCTCCACTCCCCCAGTTCTCCCTTTCCCTCTCCCCACTAATGGCCAGTCCAGCGCATTACCTTTCCTTTCCCCTTGTATTTTTCCGTATTCTTTTACCAAGGGTTGGGGCCGGAAGGGGGTTATGTCACTGTTATTTATTACTTTTATTTATTACTTTTTTACTGCATCAGCATATAGAGAAATTGTTATGGGATTATGTCATGATAATAATACAACGAGAAGTTATAATATAGTTTATATTTATCCTGAACCTATAAATCATCTGATATAAGCTAACTCCATCAAAATTTATGCCCTGGCTTGTGGTAATTCCACTAATCCCGAAAATTATGAAAAGTTGCTGCTGGCATTTACATACCTCAGAGGAGGGAGGGGGAAGGAAGAGGTACGATCTGTATGGAAGATGAGGTGAATGGAAGTGTGAAGAGAAATGAGATAGAAATTTTAGGAGAAAGGAATCGAGGGAGAAGTTAGTGTGAGGAGAAAGCAAGGCTACATAAAAGAAAGGATGGAAAAAATGAGACGTTGAGGAGTGTAGACGGGGATGGGAGACGGAAAGCGGGTAAAGAACGAAGGAAGACTGGGGAGAAAATAAAAAAAAAGTGAGGAAGAAAGGAAGGTATCAACAAAGGAGTAAAGGATGGTAGTTATGTCTCTGCAGAAAGGAAGGAAAGAGAGAAAGGTATAGAGGAAGGTAGTGAAGGAAGTGTGAAAGGAAGAATAAGAAAGAATGGTAAAAATGTGCATAAATGTGGGAAGGGTCAGTATATCTACATAATGATGGTGCCACAACACTTAAATACATGCTGATTACTCCTTACCTCACCATCATCACCTTTGACCTTGAGAAGTGAGTTTCAAAGAAAAAATGATAACAGTTAGTATAAATAAGGTCAGTGTTCGTACATGTACATTATGATGGTGCCACAAGACATAAATACATACTTATCAGTCCTTACCTCACCACAATCATCCCTAACCTTGAAGTAAGAGTTTCTCGCCACATTTAACTCTTGTCATTTTCTGACTTTCTAGCATTTTTTCTGTTCCCTTTCTTAATCTATGATTTTCTCTCTTCAAGGTTTTTACTTTCACTTTTCTTATCATTTTTGATGTCAAATACCTTCTTTGTTCTACACTATCATTTTTTTTTTCACTGTATTTCAGTAATTTGTTTTCTACATCACTCTACATCACTAACATTTTCACACTGCGTGAGAGAAGAAAAGCAGCTCATATCATTCAGAAATAGTTCATGGTGGATGGATTAAGTAAATAATATCCATCGCCACATCATCGTATAGTCAAGTATGTAAGGGTAAATGACAAGCCTAAGCCCCTGGTGACATAATCCACAACATGTAAGGGTAAATGACAAGCCTAAGCCCCTGGTGACATAGTCCAATGATGACAAGCCTAAGCCCCTGGTGACATAGTCCACAACATGTAAGGGTAGATGACAAGCCTAAGCCCCTGGTGACATAGTCCACAACATGTAAGGGTAGATGACAAGCCTAAGCCCCTGGTGACATAGGGTCAACAAACATCCACCCGCCTCTTGAGCCTGGAACCTACCGGTGTGTGCAAAAGGCAACACCGTCGCTGCCTCTGATGACTTTATCAGACCATAGGAAGTTTACGTCATAGCACTGTAAAGTAATTTACTAAGCGATTCAGCTAAAAGATTAACAAATAATACAGGATCGTCTGTCAGTAATTTGGCGACCGTGTTATTCTCTGCTGACATAATACAAAAATTATTCCTTTTAATCCTTGGATCAAAAGAAATATTATCACCTTTTTTATAATCATCTCGGCATTAGTTGTCTGTAATTTGTTGGACAGCCAGCCAGACAGAAAGACAGTCAGCCAGACGAGGATGTATATCAAATTTTGGAGCACACTGAGAGGGGAAATACTGAACAGACCACTGACTCTGATTTCACACATAAAAGGAGGGTGAGGGATAGGGTGAGTAGACGTGGCAGGGGTTAGGGTGAGAGAGAGGGTGGGTTGAAGTGGCAGGGGTGAGGTTGAGGGAAAAGATGAGTTGAAGTGGTGAGGGTGAGTTAGTAGGAGTGGGTGTAGCAGAGATGAATGTTAGAGAAAATACTTGAATATTAACAACTGAATGAAACAATACGTAAGGAAATCTGAACACATGAATTTCAAAAATACCCCCCTCTCTCTCTCTCTCTCTCTCTCTCTCTCTCTCTCTCTCTCAACTCTACTCCACAGGTCATAAGCTGTAACAAGGGTCTACAACACTGGTGAGTGGCATGGATATGGGTGAGGATGAGTGGAAAGGAACTTTAGTCCTGTGCTATTATTTATACTGCTTTAACTTCTATAGCTGGATCAATTGGCAGAGACTTGTAGATCTGTGTAATCTTTGAAAAAAAATTTAAACTCCTGTATTTAACCGCACCACCTGACTCCACTGCTGGCATGCAAGTGGAAAATAAACTGATTGAATGAGAGAGAGAGAGAGAGAGAGAGAGAGAGAGAGAGAGAGAGAGAGAGAGAGAGAGAGAGAGAGAGAGAGAGAGAGAGAGAGAGAGAGAGAGAATAATAATGATTACTTCTGTTATCACTTAGACGACGATGATTTGTGAAATATATAAAGAGAATCCTCGATAATTCAAGGAAAAAACATCTACTCGTTTGATATTTTCGGTCTTGTTTGCTGGTGTCCTTACTGCTTGCATTTGTGAACCGTTGTTGTTTCCATTTAGGTGTCGCTTTTGCTTGCTTTTGTGTCGTTATTGCTTGCATTTGTTTGCCGTTACTGCTTTCATTTGTGTCGTAATTGCTTGCATTTGTGTTGTCATTGATTTCATTTTTGTCCTTGTTGTTTTCATTTGCGTCGTTATTGTTTTCATTTGTTTGTCGTTATTGCTTTCATTTTTTGTCGTTATTGCTTTGAAATGGGAGTCGTTCTTGCTTTCATTTGGGTGTCGTTACTGCTTTCATTTGGATTTCGTTATTGCTTTCATTTGGATTTCGTTATTGCTTTCATTTGGATTTCATTATTGCTTTCATTTGGATTTCGTTATTGCTTGTATTTGGGTGTCGTTAATGTTTGCATTTGGGTGTCGTTATTGCTTGCATTTGTGTGTCGATCTTTTCTGCATTTGGGTGTCGTTATTGTTTGTATTTGGGTGTCGTTATTGCTTGCATTTGTGTGTCGATTTTTTCTGCATTTGGGTGTCGTTATTGTTTGTATTTGGCTGTCGTTATTCCTTGCATTTGGGTATCGTTTCTGTTTGCATTTGAGTGCCCTTATTCCTTGCATTTAGGTGTCGTTAATGCTTGCACTTAAGTGTCGTTTTTGCTTGCATTTGGATGTCCTTATTGCTTGCATTTGGGTACTGTTATTGCTTGTATTTGCAAGGTATTTTTCGTGTATTAAGTCACAGTTGCACACTTCAACAATTTCCTCACCTCATCATACGCCACACCCAACCGTTAGCGATTTTTCTCACTCTATTAACAGCGTTGAATGTCATCGCTTTTCTCTGACGCATCATAAGACTTGACCCAAAGTCTCCATACATTCTTAACCGTGTCTTTTTGCCCTTCTCTTACGCATCCTAATACTTTACCCAAATTATCCATACATTTTTAAACGTGTATTCCCACGCATCATAAGACTTAACCCAATTTATCCATACATTCTTAAACATGTCGGATACCTGAAGGGGAAGTGATGGTGCTTTATTTATCAGTGTTTATATTTACGATGTTGTATTTTTGGCGGTGTTGGTGTTGGCCTTAGGGGTTCACAAATCTTGCCACTGACACTCAGACACCACTAGTTATGTGCTATATACCCACCTGTGTACTGTGTTATGTGCCAGTGTTAAGTGTAGTTTGTTGTTATATATCCACCCGTGTAGAGAGTTATGTACTATTGTTATGTATGGTATATCCACCTGTATACTGTTTTATGTACTAATGCTGTGTGTAGTTTAACGTGTTGATATATTCACCTGTGTACTGTGATACTCGTATGCCAGAAAAGCATCATTTAGCACTAGTGTTATGTGCAGTCTGGTGTCATATTATATCCACCTGTGTCCTAACATGCGCCACGGAAACATCACATAAAATTTGTTTTATGGTGTTACCGGGGATTTGTAACCCATTCACTACGAGGATGTGCTTTATGTTCCAGACGGTTTTATTCAAATTAGAGGAAACTTTTCGAAATGGACAGGTTAGATACACCGAACATGTACCCATTGTTCAGTACGAGTCTTTCCTGAATTCAACAAAGTTCGTCTGCTGAAAACAAAAATAAGATTCAAATAACGTCGCCGGGCACAGTGGATTAATGTCATATTGATGTGTCGCATGGAAGTGCAGCTGAAACAGCGTTGGCAAGTAACACATTCTCTAAATATTCAGTCCAATAATTAGGGATTGATCTTGCAACCGTGAGATTTGTTGTGCACGCCACCACCACCAGGTCAGTGAAAGTCATTAGAGTAGAGCCATTACAGGACCAGCCAGGGTGTGACATGGAAAGGTCAGCGACTATCCATAAAGCCAGTTTTGTACTGATGTTGCTGCAGCCTCCCCTTCCTCATCACTGCCTCCTGAATTGATCTCTTGAGTAAGACAACTAATTATTGACCTCACTGCTGCTGCCCTCCTGTTCTTTATTATTGGTCAGGCTGGACGAGTTGCTGGTAAGGACACTATCTACAATTACGTCCAAAACGGTTGCCACTGCGTGCTGCACGGCCTCTGATTCTATAGTAATTGATTATGAGGGGAATCGGATAATAATTCGTTGAAACAGAAAATATTCTAACTCACCTTCATGGTAAAGATCTGAATGTAAATAACCATCGGAAACTAATTTTAAAAATCATACCCTAATAAACCACACTGCAGTTCATTACCTCAACTATGCTGATATACACAAACTGTTACACTGAAAGTACGTTTGTTGATTCTACACTCACTGATTTGCATTATCCTTTATGCCACTACGGAAGTTAAAATAAAACATTCAGTGCTACTCCTCCATTGTCTTCACTTAGACCCAGCATCACACACCACACCACCACAGAATGCCTAACGTATCATTACTCTTTCCTCTTTAGCCACAATATTCGGAGTCTTGTCTTCCAAATTTTAAGTACACTGGAGTTAATCTTATTCTTTCGCTGCCTACCTGTTTGTCCTTTCGATTGCCTGCTGTCTCTCTGTTCTTCGTCAGTGAATGTGAAGTTTTCGAAGGCCTCGTCTTCAAAACTGAGAAACTTAAGAAAAGGTTCTCGCTCTCTCTCTCTCTCTCTCTCTTAATAGTAATGTGAGAAACGTACAGATGTAAATCAAGAGATGTTTGTACAAATGTCAGGCATTACCAATGAAAGGCCTGGTTAAGGTTTGATTAGAGATGCTAAGATGCTTCCCCTTAAGATTTTGTTTATCATATAGCTGTTCAGAGAGAGAGATAGAAGGGGGAGAAGGGGTGGTAGTAATTTGCCTGTGAACACACACACACACACACACACACACACACACACACACTGTACATCCCTTCAAACAGATACAAATTAAATGTTCAGAGGACCTGGGAATTAGAATAAATTAAATTATTGCCGTCAGTGATCGAATCTCATGTACAGAAATGGCATTTAATTAAAAAAAAAAAAAAAGAATACTGAAGTGGCCACCGTGCCCAAATAAATTCAGGAACTGGACTCTATACGCCCAGGATGGAAAGTAATAACTGTATCGATATTAACTGACAAAATAAAATTATAACAGAAATACCTGACAGATAAATAAAATGCCTCGCTCTCTGTTCGTCATACTCATATTTTTTCATAGTTGTATCTTTTTTGCTGTTTTTCTAAGGAATTTTTACCCAGGCGAATGTGTTCGCCTTTACAGGTTATCGGGTGTCTGTTTTCTTAGCATATTGTGAGTGTGCCAAAGTGAGATGGAGAGGCGGGGGTAGATTCGGTAGGATGGTGGTGATGATGGGGGAGTGATGGCAGGGGGTATGTCAGGTTGAAGTGAATCTTTTGCTGCCAGTCGTATGTTGGAGGGCACTTATGCACGGATAGTGGATGCCTGAGAGAGAGAGAGAGAGAGAGAGAGAGAGAGAGAGAGAGAGAGAGAGAGAGAGAGAGAGAGAGAGAGAGAGAGAGAGAAAGAGAGAGAGAGAGAGAGAGAGAGAGAGAGAGAGAGAGAGAGAGAGAGAGAGAAAGAGAGAGAGAGAGAGAGAGAGAGAGAGAGAGAGAGAGAGAGAGAGTAAATCATAAGTTAATTGGCCGGAAGATGAGATCAGCATCAGAAGGAAAAGCAGTACTCTGGTGATGAAGAAACAGGGAGGAAAATAAGAGAGATGAGATGCAGACAACAGGACGTAGGGGAGAAGGTGGTAATATGGACCACTTTTTTGTTTCAGGCGAAAACACCAATTTTAAAGGCAAAAACTGGATCAATAACCGTCAGAAATTTTGGCAAATTTCATCCTTATAATGCACTCAGAGTTATAATGAGAAATACTAAACCATTCAAATGCCACAACTTTTTATTCAAGAACATCCAAAGGAGTGGGTCTTGGAAAATGGGGTGATAATATGACACTAGTGGGGTGGTAATATGAAACAGTTTTGAAAATAACAAAAAATAATATTTCTTTTTCCGAATACTTAAATAATAATTTTACAGTGAAAAAGTATGTTTAAGAACAGAAGTCACAAATGAAAATATCATATTCACACCCACTACACAAGACACGGGCCATCCCTGACACACTACACACTGAACCCATAGTTCTCCTGATTTGGACTTCGTGAATTTTTCTGAGCAAGAAAGACAGTCTGCATCATCTCTTCCAAGATTTCCTTCTCTCACAATTTCTTCTGGCAAGTTTGAACATCCAGAAGACAAATTCTCTCTTCTTCAATAGAACTTTCATCCTCATCTCTGTCTTTTTGAAAAAATGTTCCTCTTTTACTTTTCGCACTCTTTCCTCCACCTCCTTCTTTCTGTTCTGTGTAGGCCTGTTTGACAGATATTTTCAGAAAACAAAAAAAGAATGGTGGTAATATGGAACAAGGTAAAAGGAATGGTGGTAATATGGAACACGCTGTTCCATAATGTCTCCCAACACCATTTTTAAAATGAATTAGCAGAAATTCTAGGCTAGAAATTTTTTCCAGAAAACTCTGCCATTTTAACAGGTGATCTTATGACTAATCAACACACTATATATCATAGTCCATATATATCAATTTTTATAGGAAAATAAGTTTTTAATTTTACCTAAAAAAAAATTTTCACTGAGTGAAAAGTAAACAATAACTTCTCAGAGCACCTCACCTTGAGCGAATGATTCCAGAACATTCTGGTGGCCTGTGGGGGAACTAATAGTTATGTTAAATTCAGTTACCAATGGATGGCAGCACTCTTCAGCTGAGAAAAGGCCTGTTTCATATTACCACCCTGTTTCATATTCCCACCTTCTCCCCTACCAGATTAAACAAGTGATATAAATAAAACAATTACTGCAACAACTCCTGCAGGTTGATTGTGCTTGTAGTCAGTTGTTAAATCCTTCAGCCATCCAGTGTCAGACGAGAGTGTCGGTGCCGGACAAGGAAAGAGTCTAGTCACGTTCTGATCTTGTGCCCTTGTATGTGTAATGATGGATAATTTTGTGTCCTTACTCGTGAAATATCAGTGTGCTGACTTTGTGCGTTATGTCACTTGATTATAAAATTTTACTGAACATACACACACTCCATCATAGAATACCTGTAATAAACTTTCACGTACTGCAGCCTTAACATTCTGGGAGGGAGAGGCCATAAAAAGAATTTAGGGTGTAATTTCTTGTCATTGTTGGTGAAATACTTGTGTTACATCCCTCACTGTGTCATGTAATCAAACATTGACGCTCCGCTGGTTCCACTATATTGTGTGGTTACCACAGCAGGCAAGGTATTGAGGCACACAAATGAACAGTGATGAGTGTCCATGAACCAAAGGAATGGTTCCTGGTGCCATATACTGTAGTGTCCTAACTCGTGAACCCGAGCGTTTACCTCACTTAATTATCCAAGTTATGAATAAGTAGTAACTTTTTCACTTCCATGCTCAAGAAACAGGGAAGTGAGCATGGAAGTGAAAGTGTTACTACATGACAGTATTGTGATACCAACTCTAAAGTACGGAAGTGAAGCTTGGACGTTGTTGGAAGGACACAAGTCAAGAGTGAGAGCAGTGGAAATGAGTTATTTAAGAGGAGCCTGTGGAGTCACATGGAGAGACAGGCTGATGAATGAGAATATAAAGGAGCATTGTGGTGCTGATGTGGATGTGATAGGAAGCGTTATGAGGAACACACTGAGGTGGTTTGGCCATGTGGAGAGGATGGAGGGTGAAAGACTGACGAAGAGAGTGTATGTGAGTGAGGTGGAGGGGGGGAAGAGGGAGGGGGAGGCCGAGGATGAGATGGAGGGATGGGGTGGAGAGGTATATGAGAGAGAGGGGTGTGAGTTGGGAG
Organism: Coenobita brevimanus; assembly: GCF_032717465.1. Lineage (NCBI taxonomy): Eukaryota > Metazoa > Arthropoda > Malacostraca > Decapoda > Coenobitidae > Coenobita > Coenobita brevimanus. Next base: position 16,079,540 of record NC_136970.1, on the reverse strand, counting down.
CAGGGCAGTGAAATGGCGGGGGACAGGGCGACTTGGAGGCGATTTGTTTGTGGCCACCCCAAACGGGATTGAGGCGTCTGGCAATAGATAGATAGATAGATGAATAAGTGAAGTGATGAGTGTCCATGAACCAAAGAGATGGTCCCTGGTGCCATATAGTGTCCCAGCTTCTTAGCCTGAGTGCGTTTATATCACTTCATTATGCAAGTTATGAACATCTGGACAATGATGAGTGTCCATGAACCAAAGGGATGGCTCCTGGTGTCCTAACTTCTGCACCGGAGTGCTTTTTCTTCGCTTAATTATGCAAGTTATGAACAACTGGAGAAATGAGTGTCCGTGAACCAAAAGGATGGTTGCTGGCGCTATACAGTGTCCTAACTCCTGAACTCGAGTGCGTTTACCTAAATTAATAATGTACGTTATGAACCCCACGTACTGGTGCTTAGAATATACTGCTTACCACGATATTAAAATTAGTGAACTTTTGGAAACTGGGGAGTCTCCATCAACAAGAGGGATGATTCGTTTGGTTTCCATGGTCGTCGAAGAGTGTGTTTGCACACACACACACACACACACACACACACACACCATATTAACTGTAGTTAACCATCAGTCATATGAAGACATATACGTCCAGAAGCAACAGAAATTTTTGTTTCAGACGTCTGTAATAATGTTTACGTCGATTTCAGTCGCTAGCAGAGAGTGCTGGCTGGGAAAACAATAAACATATGATACAGGAGCAAACCTATAAAGATTACATGTGGCAAATGCCACAAGTGTCTCTATTAATAAATACCAGACCTAGATTTTTTTTTTTTCAATTGCCTAAAATGTTTCCACTCACATATATAACAGGAGAGCCGATATGTTTTATTTTATTCTCGATATTTTTCAAATTTTTCCAGTCCCCTTGCTGTACACTGACTTAGTGTGAAAGGACCGAAACCTCCATCTACTTGCGATGTACACCTATAAGAATCATAATAAACCCCAAATATAACAGTGATCGGTGAAAGAGGTGGGTTGGTGTAGTTCAGTGTGGTACGGTAGGGTACGATACAGTAGGGTACGGTCCGGGTGTAATTTCAGTGTATTTTCTATCTATCTATCTATCTATTGCCAGACGCCTCAATCCCGTTTGGGGTGGCCACAAACAAATCGCCTCCAAGTCGCCCTGTCCCCCGCCATTTCACTCCCCTGCTCCCAACTCACACCCCCCTCTCTCATATACCTCTCCACCCCATCTCTCCATCTCATCCTCGGCCTCCCCCTCCCTCTTTCCCCCTCCACCTCACTCACATACACTCTCTTCGTCAGTCTTTGACCCTCCATCCTCTCCACATGGCCAAACCACCTCAGTGTATTTTACTAAGGAATATTTGAGAGACAAGTGGAACTCTTTGGCACAGTTTCTCACTCCCCCCCCCCCTCACTCCCCCTCCCTCTGTCAGGTGGAAGGCCGCGCAGCACCTGACAAATGTCCACCAGTTTGTGTGAAGCAGTTCTAAATCTCTTTGGCGATTTCAGTTGCCCTCTTTTTTACCCAAACATATATCACTGCGCTGAATGGAGAGAGAGAGAGAGAGAGAGAGAGAGAGAGAGAGAGAGAGAGAGAGAGAGAGAGAGAGAGAGAGAGAGAGATTTTTATCAGCATCTCGCAAATGCCAAGCTTAATTTCTGTCTGCGAATTTTGAGTTTATTTCAGTGGTTTATACAGTATACAGCAGATATTATTTTTTCCTGCAACCAAAAACTTATACACCACTCAGCTGAAGCAAAGTTCACCATTTACAGAAGCTGATTATTTTTCTACATTTGTTAACAAACTGTGTACTAAGACAGTATTCTTATAGACCTGATGAAGTGTTGTAACACACACACACACACACATATATATATATATATATATATATATATATATATATATATATATATATATATATATATATATATATATATATTTAAAGTGTTAATATGTCGTTTAATACTATAATTTGTAAAATCTCAGAGATATAGAAGTAAGTTTATGAAGTGAAGGAACAAAAAAAAAAAAACGGGAGAATAAGGGATAGAATGATGAGAATAGTAAAAAGGTAAACAGGGAGGAAGAATGGAGGAATTACATAGCTATTTGAAAGAAGACACTGCTGACTGACCAAAGGCTTGGCTGTTTTATATTGAGAGTTGGTCGTTACAATATCACGAGCTAACTTTTCCTTTTTTACCATACATTTACCTTCATACTTAGCCTTCTCAGCCCGCACGGCAACTTAGGTCATCCATCTTATATACAGTATATCCGGTCATATCCATCCACCTGCCTTATCTCAGCCTCAGTCTATCACACACAGAGGGATTCAATCTAGGCGGACGTGTGACACCGGCGCTCCGTACCAAATCATCACGGCCAGTGGCATTACCTAAATACTATCTTTGTATGAGTCAAGCTCAGTACCAGGTTAGACTAAATGATTGTTCATTATTAAAAGGAAAAAAAATAATAAGTTTAAACAAGACTTGTAAAAATTGGAAATAGAACCAAGACGAAAGAATACGCTGAGTCATCTCTGAGGTTTGTTTAGACTACAACAACACGGAGATTGTAAGTACATGCTTTGCACTTTAAGTATTGCAAAATGGATACATACTTCAGTAAAACAAATTTGGAAAAGAAAAGGGATAAAGGTAAAAAGCAAAATGATGATTTCTACCAAGAACTGGTTGAAGTAGAGACTCACAATAGACTGGTTGAACGTGTAAACAAACTAGAAATGGCTTTCAAAAATGAAATTGATGAAATAAAGAAGCAGATGCATTTGCAAAAGGAAGAAATAGAAAAAACTAGGAAGGGAGGCCAATAAGAAAGACACAACCATCAGAGAACTAACAGTGGAATTGAGTACACTTAGGAAGAAAATGAGTGAAATGGCAAGTACAGTAGTCAATCATGAGAGTGTTATGGAAGAGTTAAAAAATGACACAGAGACAATTAGGCAAGTTAGCAGTCTTATTGACCAGAGCAGTGATATTGAGGAGAAGATAACACAAGTGAATGAAGCTGTGCAAAGCTACAAAAATGATGTAGAAATCATGTATGCTGAAATGGTGAAAGTAAAGAAAGACTTAGAAACAAGGGTGGAGGAAAAAAGCATTAAAAAGGAGGTGAAAAGAATAATCCAAAACAATCCAAAGTTAGTCAGAGATTCAGTAGAGATAAACAAATCAATAGTAATCACTGGTATAGAAGAGGAAGAAGTTAAAAACAAGATCACAAGAGACAAAAAGATGGCAAATGTAATGAGCTTACTGAAAGAAGTATCAGAGGAAATCTGTAGTAAAGACATAGAGGAACACAAAAGGTTAGGGAAATATGAGAAAAGCAAGACAAGACCTCTAAAGGTGACTTTCCAGAGTGTAAACACTGTGGGAGAGATACTAAAAAATGCAAAGAATCTTAAGGAAAAAGAGGAGTTTAAAAATGTATGGATAAAAAGATGCCTAACACAAGAGGAACTGGAATTACTGAAAGAGAAAAGGGAGGAAGCAAAAACAAAAAAATGAGGGAAGATCAGAAGAGGAGAAGAAGAAATTTTTTTACAAAGTAATAGGATTGCAGGTACGAAAGTGGTACACAAACAGGATGGAAGAAAAAGGAGGAAGGTAGTAGAACCATGTCATGACAAGTATATAAACAAGATGATAAAATTGATGTACTCAAATGTGGATGGAATGGTATCTAAATTACTAGAGATGAATGATTATGTCAGAGAAAATGAACCACAAATAATATGCCTAACTGAAACAAAATTAATACCAAGGATATCAAATGACATACTAAACTTAGAGGAATACAATGTATGGAGAAGAGACAGATATTTAAAAAAAGGAGGAGGAATTATAATATTAACTAAGAAAAATCTAAAAGTTAAGGAAATTAAACTAGATATACCATCACAAGTAGAACTGATTGCAGTAGAGATCGACACATCTGAAGGTAAATTAACTGTAGCCAATTTGTACATGCCACCCAGATCAAACACATGGGAAAGAGATGAATATGAGGACCTGGCAGAGAGTACATTTCAGAGTGTAAGATCATTGCTACATAAAATGGAAGAGAAATCGGAAAGAATTATACTAACTGGGGACTTCAATACAAATATAAATTGGAATACTCTAGATATAAATAGCCAAGAAAGCTGTTGGGACCAAAAGCTCCTGGATCTCGTGCAGGAGTATTTCTTAACGCAACATGTGAGGGAAACCATCAGAAAAAGAGGAATTCATGTACCTTCAGTGCTAGATCTAATATTTACAAGGCAAGAAAATGATATTGACAGTTTAATATATCACCCTCCACTCGGCAAAAGTGATCATGCAGTAATAAATTATAACCTCAGGATAGCATATGACATAGTAAACAGCAATGATAGTTACAAAAAGAGCCTAAACTATAAAAGGGAAATTATCAAGACCTAAAGAAGTATTTCTTAGAAGTTGATTGGGAAAATGAGCTTAGAGGACAAGATTTAAATGCTGTATATAAAAAATTTTGTGAATTTTATGAAATAGGGGTCCAGACGTACATCCCACAGCACAAAGAAGCAGATAAGAAAATACAGAAATGGTTCAATACAGAATGTAAAAAATCAAAAGAAAGAAGAGATTTGTTGTGGAATAGATACAGAAGACACAATAGTGAAAGGGCGTATAATAATTACATACAGGCAAGAAACGACTATACAAGAATAAGGAGGGAAGCCCAAAAACAGTTTGAGGAGGATATAAGAAATAAAAGTAGTGATCAACCAAAGCTGTTTTACAACTGTATCAGAAGCAAAACTAAAGTAAAAGATATAATACAATCCATTACGGACGAGGGAATCACTTATACACAAGAGAAAGATATTTGTGAAGCACTAAATAAGAATTTCCAATTAGTTTTTACAGAAGAAAAAATTTTTGAGAGGGACTACGTGGAACACTCATGTCCACACATACTACCAGATATACAAATAGCAGAAAAAGTAATACAGGAGGAGTTAAGTAGATTAGACAGAGGAAAAGCAAGTGGTCCTGATGAAATTTCATGTTGGGTATTACGAGAATGTGCAAAGGAGTTAAGTAAACCATTATTATTAATTTTCAAGAAATCCTTGAGTCAAGGTAAATTACCTGATATTTGGAAAAAAGCAAATATTGTCCCCTTATTCAAGAAAGGAAATAGACAAAATCCACTCAGCTACTGACCAGTATCACTGACCAGTGTTGTAAGCAAGGTATTAGAAAAACTTATAAGAAAAGCTTGGGTAAATCATCTAGAAGAACACAGTATGCTAACAGAAAGACAGTTTGGTTTCAGAAAAGGAAAATCATGTGTTACTAATCTGTTGAGCTACTATGACAGAGTAACAAACACAATACAGGAAAGGGAAGGATGGGTGGACAGTATCTATTTAGATTTCAAGAAAGCTTTTGACACAGTACCACACCAAAGACTTTTATGGAAACTGTACCATCAAGGAGGAATTCGAGGCAAACTGTTTTGTTGGATGCAAGACTTTCTCATAAAAAGAGAAATGAGGACAGTACTAAGAGGAAACTACTCATCAGGGAAAGAAGTGACTAGTGGAGTACCACAGGGTTCAGTGCTGGCACCAATCATGTTTTTAGTGTATATAAATGATATAAACAGTAACACTGGAAATGAGAGCTATCTGAATATGTTTGCAGATGATGCAAAAATACAAAGGAGAATTACTAACACAGACTCTTGTAAAGAGCTACAAGAAGAATTAAATAAACTTCATGAATGGAGTAGTACATGGCAAATGGAATTCAATGTGGACAAGTGTCATGTAATCAAGTTTGGTAAAAGTGGAAAAAGACCAGATTGGGATTATAAGTTAGGAAATAAAACCCTATACACGTCAGAAAGAGAGAAAAACCTAGGTGTGATTATCAATAACAGACTATCTCCGGCTGACCACATCAACGAGAAGGTGCGGAACATGTATACACTGCTTGCAAATATGAGAATAGCATTCACATACATAAATGAAGACATGTTAAGAAGGATAATAACATCATTCATTAGACCAACCCTAGAATATGCATCAGTAGTCTGGAGTCCTCATCTCAAAAAGCATATAGACAAGATTGAAAAAGTTCAAAGGGCTGCTACAAGATGGATACCAAGCTTAAGGGACTTAAGCTACGAAGAAAGACTAAATAAACTGAATCTACCAACACTACAGGAGAGAAGAAAAAGAGGTGACATGATAATGCTATATAAATGCATATCAGGAAAGGAGAAAATAGACATAAATGATTACTTAACATATGGAGAAACATCAGCAAGAGGACACTGCAAAAAACTGCATAAGAAAAGAGGTGATAAAGACGTAAGGAAATTCAGTTTCCCAAACGGAGCAAATGATCAATGGAATGCACTACCGAATGAAATAGTGTGTGCCAAAACAATTCACAAATTTAAGGATATGTACGAGAAATATGGTTTAAGACACGGGACAGTACGAGCTTGACTCATTCCTGTGAAGATACAATTAGGTAAGAACAATTATCCACCGAGACAAGAGAGAAAAATGAATATTAAACAAAACAGAAAAGGAAACGAGGAACTTTAGATCTCAGAGAATTATTCAAACACCATGAACTGTTTCTGATTTTCTCTCTCTCTCTCTCTCTCTCTCTCTCTCGTTATTACAGCTGACAGGCTTTTATGTGTTACTAAGGTGGTAGGGGAGCTAGAGTTTAATTAATACTACAGTATGGTACTCTAGGCTTGACGGAGATATTAATTGGTTGATTGATAGAGAGAGAGAGAGAGAGAGAGAGAGAGAGACAGACAGACAGACAGACAGAGATGTAAAGAATCAGAGGCAAAGCGATGTAGAGGAAGTGAAGTAGAGGAAGAGAGTAATTTGGATATCATGTGATAAATATGGTCTTCAGTGGACACTGAGGAAGGGAAAGATAATGACTGTGGAAGAGTTATAACACAGGCAAAAGTAGTGTGGAGAAAGACAATGACCACTGAGAGAGAGAGAGAGAGAGAGAGAGAGAGAGAGAGTTTACCCACACTTTTAATAACCTTTCTTTTCATCCCCCTGTTCATTTTGCAGTCTACCATTTATCGCATTACCTTCACTTAACTCACTACCTTCTTCATTCTCTTTTACCTCACTTTTTCCATATCCCCTTCTCACTGTCTCTCAGTCGTTTTAGTTTATACATGGAAATTAAAATGTTTATATTATGTATCTATATATAATATCCTGTGAACATGAAACATTGGGTTCGGTTAATGTATAGTACAGTGATAGGATCATTCATTCACTGCGTTCGAGAAACAAAGATACAAGCATTTATATACGCCTGTCTGCTAACTAACATTGTGTCCCTACAACTCCTGAACACTTGTAAATGACGTTCTTAGCCTGTTGAATCAATGTACATCTATTATATTTTATTCTTTCTACCCTCATTTATTTTTTTTTCAGATTAGGAGAGTCCAGCTGTGGTGAAGGAGTGAATAAAAACCGTATTTAACTACTCCATTAAGAGAGACTTGTCTTAGTCTCAATAAATACGTATGGAGATAGCAATAAAAAAATTAAAAAAAAGAAGTACCTGTATGTCATTTGGTTGTAGGAGATTTACACACACACACACACACACACACACACACACACACACACACACACACACACACACGTTTATTCTTGTCCTTCCCCTCGTCGCCGGGACGACAGCGCCATACCAGTTTTCCAATGTGCTTTTCCATCTCTTGCCATTTTTCTGCCATTCTCCCTGTTTCCCCTTGTTTGCATTATTTCCGCTCTGTTTTCTCTCATATACTGGGTAAAAGGGATGTTTTGTGGGTCTCCTGATGGAATGTATTTAAAAAAAAGAATCCACTCTTTTGATCCTAATATTTACTTTTCACGTTTTCAACTGTAGAAGCATTGCTATTGGACGTAGAAAGCTATGGCCTCTTTAGGCGTAATCTTCAGATGAATCCCTATCGGAAGTGTGCTATCCATTTTTTCCCCTCTCTCCTTTAAAAGTTTTCGAGTGTCAACCCTGCGAAGTTTTGCCTCAGCTTCCCCAGCAACCAGTACGAGTATCTAAAAATGCCCGCTTAGTTCTTCAGCAGCCTGATGGATTGAATGAAAGTTTGCAGGCTTATAGACATTGACTAGAACTACAGCTTCCTACTGTACACCTATGTGCTACAATGGCCAGGTCAGGGATCAAAGGTCATCAAATACGACATCGGTGAAAATAGCTAAAATGACGACTATACTTGCACAAAATGATAAGGTTCCGAAGATTATTAAGCCAGGGCCATGATTCATGAGTGGAACGTTGCCTGGAGTACCTCCATGTAGAAATGACTTTTACTGTTGGAACTCACTTCCGGTCGCTGACAAAGCTTGGTACGCTTAGAGCTGGCCATTGTCACCTACTGTCTTGTTCCTGTATTTGTCTGCTGAACATAAATCTTTAACAAACTATACTTGCAACTGTAATTATATATTCGTACACATCCACACCTGTCAGTGATTGTATATTGACACATCCACACCTGTCAGTAATTCCATATCCACGCACATCCACACCTGTCAGTAATTGTATATAAACACACATCCACACATGTCAGTAATTGTATATCCACACACATCCACATCTACGAGTAATTGTACATTCATACACATCCACACCTGTCAGTAAATTATATACACACACACCCATGCCTGTCAGTAATTGTGTAGCCACACAGATCCACACCTTTCAGTAATTGTATATCAACACATCCACATCTGACAGTAATTTATATTCTACACATCCACACCTGACAACAGTTGTACATCCACACACATCCACACCTGTCAGTAACTGTATCTTGACACATCCACACCTTTCAGTAATTGTATATCTACACACATCCACACATGTCAGTAATTGTATATCCACACACATACACACTTCTCAGTAATTGTATATCCACACACATCCACACTTTAACTAAGTCTGTCCATCTGTTTCTGTGCACCCATTCATATATTAATTTTGTTGTTTCCAGTCTGTTCAGCTATCCATCTATCCATCTGTTTATACTATCTTACTGTTCATCTGTTTATCCACCAATTCATCCCTCCGTCCGTCCCCTGTCTGAACTATCATCCGTGTAACATTCATCAGTCTATGCATATATATCTGTGTATGTCTATCCTTTTTTATTACATACAGTGTATACTACCTGTATTCCTGTCAATGTGTGTTTGTCGATCCTTCCCCTAATCCATACCACCAGTCCACCACCTGCATCTCACTTGCCTACCTGCCTGCCTCACAGTAATCTCAGACGCTGTAACTACATCCCTGCATTAATTAACAATGCCTCTCTCCTTCCCTCCCCCCACACACATGCACAAACCTCTTGTTTCGTGCAAATTGCCCACATACAACACTCTTGTTTCCTCACACTAAATTTTCCATAGTTTCCTCGTGTGCAGCTCGTATTCCCTAATTTTTCCTACGTTATACCCAAACTTTATTGGACGTGGAATTTCTTCCAGATTTCACCCTCTTTCATTTGAAAATTCTACAATATTGCCCCACACATTTCTCTACATTATTCTCAGATATTCATCATATATTTTTCTACAGAATAAAAAAGTGTCCTCATTGATGATTTAGCTACACGATTATGTGAATATTATGAGTTGTTGTTTTTGATGTTGCTGTTGTTGTTGGAGGCATACTCTTGAGTGCAGATGTCCAAATTTGGTTGTTGTAAATATTGTTGATGATGCTGACCCAGGCGGGAGAGGAACTTCAGTGCTATTTTTACACTCCTAATGTTATAATGTCCACGCTGTGCTAGCATACAATCTCCTTCACAGCCTGCTTCATTATTGTGTGGCTTGCGACACAAATTCTTTACCTGGACGTTAGTGGAATGGAAAAGCTAATGTTTTCAATACATGACGCAAAGAAGAAATAACTCTTACCTGTATCATATCAACGAAATTTTCACCTGCTGGTGGTCCGTTAACAGGGGAAAGTTGATACTGAATCCACTTATTGTATATTAGGTTAACCTTGCGTTCATCGTGTTTAAGGCTCAGACGTGAGTGCTTTTATTAATATTAGTTTAAAGATACGGGGCGCAAATGTCGGTGATGAGAGACCGAAGGTGATTGCAGGTAGTGTTATCAGTAAATATTAACTGTGACAGTACATGGCTACTCCTCCATCACCACCGTCTTTTTCTTTTTTCTACTCCTGCTCTCTCCCTCACCTTATGTCCTGCTTTTTGCACTATCTTATCATTCATCCATCTTCTCATCTGCCTTATCTCTCAATCTTTAACTCTCCCGCTCATCATTCGTACATTTCTACTGCTTCATTTTATGCCCCGTTCTCTTCCTCCTTCCCCCCCACCCTCCTCCTCTCCGTCTTTCCAACGTGCTACCTCACACATTCTCACCATATATACTCAGTACCCCAGCATCTATCCAGTGTGCTATCACCCCCATTCTTGCCATATATACCCAATACCCCAGCATTTCTCCAGTGTACACCTGTTCTCCCCATATATCACTATCGTTGCCATCGACAAGCCTTTCCAGAAGTGTGTTAGATTGTAGGGATTTTAAGAAGGATAGAATGTGCGTTGTTTTGTCGTGGATGGCAGGAAAAAGATAAAAATGAGTCTGGGGTTTGATTGCAGTTTATATCTTAAGAGGGAGTATGTCACAAGAGCAGTACTGAGATGAGAGCGGTTTTATGCTTGCTGACTCTGCGCGCTCTGTTCCTGCCTTTCCCCACTCTCTCTCTCTCTCTCTCTCTCTCTCTCTCTCTCTCTCCTAACCTCTTCTGCCCTGTCTCTCCATTTTCCCCTGTATATGACTGGTTGTGTCATGCGTACGGGCACGTGTGTGAAACTTTCCATGCCTGTGGGAGTTTCCGTCAGGCATCATGCTGTGCTGTGTGTGAAAATCCTAGCTTGAGAATGTGCAGTGATGGTTCCTCTAGACCTCTTGCTTAGGCACAACTTTCTTCTAACCTCTATATTACATATTAACATTATATACGTTATTATAGTCGTGGCACACGACTATAAGGTTGTCAGTATCGTACCCTGGCAACCTACCATTCAAAAGTGTGTCCGATTTCGTATCATATTATACACGAATTTTATTATGCACGAATATATTATACACGAATATTATTGTACACAAACGTATTATACACGAATTACATGCGCTTCATATTATACACAAAATCAGAGGCACATTTGAATGGTATGTTGCCAGGGCACGATAATAACAATCTTAGAGTTGCGTGCCGCGACATATTGCTATTATGTAGCTTGTTATAATATTCTAGTGTCCTGACATCGCTCAGTCACGCCTAGCTGGCGTACCTACAACAGCATGTAGTAACAAATTACATATTCTGTCATAACCTATTAATACATGGTATTCAACACAGTATTGTAGACACAACAATATATATATATACTGTATATATGTGCCGGGAGGGGGTTGGTGATAGCTAACACCCTCTTCAGGCACAAAATGATCCACATGTATATGTGGCGAGTGATGAGAAGGGTGGATGATGAACTGATGAAAGGAAGGCAATGATTGCTTATGTGTGTGTGGATGAAAAGATGCCAAGATATGTAATGGATGCAAGAACATATAGAGGTTGGGGGAGTGGACTTTCTGATCACCACCAAGTGGTGGTCAGAATCAAGGTCCAAGTAAAGTGGAGAGATAAAAGAAGGGAAGGACGGGAGGAAGGAGCATAGGCAAGGAGAGTGGAAAGATTACAAGAGGATGAGAAAAAGTCAGAATACAAGAGAGAGGTGGTGGAACGATTGAGTAAAAAAGAATTGGAGCAGATGGCGGACGTGGAAGGTCTGTACAAGATATTCACAGAAGAAATATGTGCAGCATGTGAGGTGGTGTGTGGGGTGAAGAGAAGACGAAAGGGGATGCAGGGAACAGCATGGTGGAATGTTGAGACAGGCTGTGTTACAAAAGAAAAAAAAACATAATGAGTGGATGAGAAATAGGGGCGTGGAAGAAGATGAGAGAAAGAAGAAAGAGTTATATGTAGAAAGGAAGAGAGAGGTGAGAAGATTAGTAAGAGAGAGTAAGAAGAGAGTGGATGAGGAATTTGGAAGGAATTTGAGTGTCAAGTGGAGGGAATGTAAGAAAATGTTCTGGAAAGAGGTAAAGAGAGTCAGACAGCATGGCAGTGAAGTTAGTAAGGGAGTTTAAGATAAAAATGGTAGATTACTAGTTGAGAATTGAGAAAAAGTGAGCGGATGAAGAGAACACTTTAATGAATTGACGAACATAGGGAATGAAAGTAATGCGAGTATAAGTGGCTGGGGAATGGCTGGTAGAAGGAGGGAGGTGAGAAGACAGGAAAAAATCAGTAGGATGGAAGTTGTGGAAGCAATGAAGGAAGATAAAATGGGGAAAGCCCCAGGAATTGATGGAATGTGTGGTGAAATGCTGAAGAAGCATGGGGGTGAGATAGTAGTAGAATGGATGTGGAAGATGTGCCGATTGGCCTGGGAGGAAGGTAGAATCCCGAAGGATTTGAAGTCAGGCATTATTATTCCCTTCTACAAAGAGAAAGGAGAAAAAGAAGTATATGGTAATCACAGGGACATTTGTCTTCTTAGTGTAATAGGAAAAGTATACGATAGGATACTTATTGACAAAGTTAGGGAAATAACAGAGGAATTAGTTGGAGAAGAACAGGGAAGGGAAGAGGTTGTGTAGATCAGATATTCATTCTTAGATCTCTAGTGGAAAAGTTTCTAGAGAACGGAAAGAAGTTGTATGCGGCCTTCATGGATTTGGAGAAAGCATATGACAGGGTCGATAGACAAGGATTGTGGAAAGTATTAAGAACATAATTATGGAGTAGATGGGAAGTTGTTGAATCCTATGTAAAGTATGTATGAGGGTGCTAAGGCTGCAGTGCGTGTGGATAGTGAACTGAGTGAGCTTTTCTATTGGAAGGTTGGATTGAAACAAAGATGTGTCATGTCTCCGTGGTTGTTCAGTCTGTATATAGCTGGGGTTATAAAAGAGATACAAGGTAGGGTGGTGGATGTTGGAGTGGCCCTAATGAGAGAGGGCAGTGTTTGGAAACTCCCTGTATTGTTGTTTGCAGATGATACTGTTTTGTTAATTGAAGACGAAGGGGGGGCTGCAAGGCTTGGTGGATGAGTTTGGGAAAGTGTGTAAGAAACGGAATCTAAAGGTGAATGTAGGGAAAAGTAAAGTTACGGTATTCGAGAGAGGTGAAGTCAGTGAATGTACGGCGAGGTTGGATGATGAGGAAATGGAAAATGTAAGTACGTTTAAGTACTTGGGTAGTGTGATGAGTAGGGATGGAAGGTTGGAGGGTGAAATGCTTGAAAGGGTACAACAAAGAAGAAAGGTTGCTGGTTCCTTGAAGGCAGTGATAAGAAACAGGGAAGTGAGCATGGAAGTGAAAAAGTTACATGACAGTATTGTGATACCAAATCTAACGTATGGAAGTGGAGCTTGGACGTTGTTGGAAGGACACAAGTCAAGAGTGAAAGCAGTGGAAATGAGTTATTTGAGAGAAACCTGTGAAGTCACATCGAGAGAAAAACTGACAAATGAGGATGTGAAGGAGGGTTGTGGTGTGGATGTAGATGTGATAGGAAGCTGTAGGAGAAAAACAATGAGGTGGTTTGGGCATGTGGAGAGGATGGAGAGTGAGAGACTGATGAGAAGAGCGTATGCGAGTGAGGGGGAGGGGAGAGAGGGAGGGAAGGCCAAGGATGAGATGGAGGGATGGAATGGAGAGGTATTTGAGAGAAGGGGGTGTGAACTGGGAGCAGGGAAGTGAAATGGCGGGGGACAGGATGACGTGGAGGGAATTTGTTTGTGGCCACCCCGTATAAGGGATTAAGGCGTCTGGCAATAGATAGATAGATAGTATGTACAACATTAACTATATACACTCACTTGGTGCTTGTTTGTACCTGTGGTGGACAATGTATGTGTCAGCACTGTGTGGGAATGTTTGTCCTCACAGTTGTGTGAAAGAGCTACCCGGTAGTTCATTCTTGCTAACTTCATTCGTGTTGGCAACTTTCTTTCCCTCTCTTCCGGATTTTCCTTGTAATTTGATCCGTCTGGTCCCACTAGATAACTGTTTATTACAGTTCTTTTAATCGCTCACTGGGTTAATATGATTGTATATTTTATTTATCGCTTTGGAAATGGAATGTTGCCTAGTTGTAGACATGAAACACTTATTTTATGTATGAATGCTCTAGTAAATGAATGTATATAAATAGTATATAATTGTTATTGTTGCTGCAAGTACATAGTGATTGACTTAACGTAATAAATTGAAGTAGGTATATGTACACAAGTTGTAACTATAAAGCACGTATTATATGTCTATGCAGAATGTTTGTCTGTCACTGTGTTTATCACTGTGTATTGTATATAAATGAACTAAATATTCAACACACGAATTATAACTGTGGTGGGAATGATGAGTGTGGTGGTGATGGCGGTGTCAGATACTGGTTGATTGACGTGTTATGGTTTCTCAGCAAATGCTGGCACAACACAAGTTGACTCCTCATTCTGGTAGTTGTTGATGGTGGTGATGGAGTGGCGGTGAGTAATGGTAAGTGTGGTGTGTGAGGTGAGTGGTGAGTCAGGGCTGGTTCTGGTCGTTGCTTCATTGTCTCTCCCATCATCCCTGAATCAGTGCCTCCTCACTCTCTGCTTCTTAACTTGTAGTGCCTGTAATTACTTGATCGCGGAATTGTAGGCTTCTTGACATGCTCTTGGTTTTTTGTAAAGTGTTTAATTGTAGTTTCTTGGTGTATGATGTGAACTTGTAGCTGATGCTGGTTACCGTCTCACCTGCTTGTAGTTCACTTATAGGATAATAGTACTGTATCTTTTAATTGTAGAGTTGAATATTAAATAGTATCTTGTTTTGATTATACAGATGAATCTTAAATTGTTCGTTGATTGTTGATAGAGACGTTAATCGGCTTTCATTTATCGCTGTTGTTTACCGTTGTAGCAGTTCCTGAGAGTCTTCTGCTGCATAGGTGTAATTTTGATTGATGACTGTTGCTTTCAGATGTGGCTTGTTTTGTGGTAATCGTAAATACTTGTAGTTTATCGTGAATCGTAGAACTGAAGCTCTTGGCTGAACAGAATTTTCGTAGCTGGATGTTGAATGTCGATAATATTGTGAGATGTAAATAGAATTTATTGTTGTTTGCTGGTTCGCTGCTTGCCCCCAGTGTCGATTTACATAGTTGTAGATAGAAGAAGAGATTGGGAGGTTGGTTGTAATTGTAGATCGTCTAACCACTGCCAGTTTAAAGTTGTAAGGCGTTGTATGGCTCGAACTTGTGGTTTTTGTGTCTGTCTTGATAATATAGACTCAACTGTAGAATTGTAGACGTGGTTCTCACGATTACTGCCATCAAATAAAATATCATAGCCATCGCCGAGCTTTTCCAAAAGTGTGTTAGACTGTAGGGATTTGAAGAATAGATGGCAGGAGAAAGATAAAGGTGAGTCTGGGGTTTCATTGCAGTTTATTTCTCCAAAGTGAGTACCTCACAAGATCAGTACTGAGGTGAGAGTGGTTTTATGCTTGCTAGCTATTTACTCGTGCTCTGTTCCTGCCTTGCCTCACTGTCTCTCTCTCTCTCTCTCTCTCTCTCTCTCTCTCTCTCCTAACCCCTTCTGCCCTGTCTCTCCCATTTCCCCTGCACATTATTGGTTGTCATGTGTACGGGCACGTGTGTGAAACTTTCCAAGCCTGTGGGAGTTTCCATCAGGTGTCATACTGTGCTGTGTGTGAAATTCCTAGCTTGAGAATGTGCATTGTTGGTTCCTTTAGACCTCTTGCTTAGGCACGACTTTCTTCTAACCTCTATATTACATATTAATGATATATACTTTACTAGGTATTACGTAGTGTGTTATGTTTTAGTGTCCTGACGTCACCCCTATTCTCACCATATATACTCAGCACCCTAGCATCTATCCAGTGTGCTATCCCCCCATATATACTCAACACCCCAGCATCTATCCAGTGTGCTATCACCCCCATATATACTCAACACCCCAACGTCTCTCCAGTGTGCTAACACCCCCATATATACTCAACACCCCAGCATCTCTCCAGTGTGCTAACACCCCCATATATACTCAACACCCCAACATCTCTCCAGTGTGCTAACATCCCCATATATACTCAGCACCCCAGCATCTCTCCAGTGTGCTAACAACCCCATATATACTTAGCACCCCAGGATCTCTCCAGTGTGCTATCACCCCCATATATACTCAGCACTCTGGTCAGTGGGCGTGTTGGTAGATAACAGTGTTGTTGGGGAGTCAGTGGCACAACAAAATGGATATTTTGTGTCTCTGATTTTATGGCTGCCTTGCTGTTGTACATCCTCCTGATAGTTTACATTTTGCTGCAGTGTTGTACCTTCCCTTGTTTGTTCCGTGTGATTTTAAGTTTCATTTTGATGATATGATGTTGTAGGAGTATTTGATGGTTTATATACTGGTGCAGTGTTTTAACTTTGTTTTATCCTAATATAGCTGAAGTGTCATTTAGATGCTGCTGTATGTTAAATTGTTTAATGGTTTATATATTAGTATTGTACAGTAGCTTGGTTTTTGTTTTGTGTAGTTTTAAGTTTCACTAAGTAAATGTGATGTTGCAGGGATGTTTGATGGTTTATTTTTTGATACTGTGCTACAACCTGACTTAGATATATTTATTTATTTGTATATTTATTTATTCATTTTTGCTGTAGCTCAATATTGATAGCTTCTTAGCACAGATGGAAGGTTTTGTTTTGTTGTTTTTTGTTTTTATTTTGGTAATTTGATTTAATAGTTATTTTAATGTTTGACTGCATTGTGCATTGTGTGTTGTTCTGATTAGCTTAGGCTCAGTGATAACGGCTTTTAAAATTTTCCGTAGCTTTACTTTTTTATTTTTTGTTTTGTGTTCTCTCTTTGATTCTGTCGTTAGTTTAGGAATTGTTTGTGTTCACGTTTAGGAATTGTTTGTGTTTAGAGCGTTCATTTTTTTTCTCGCTAAGTTCATTTTATTTGAGTGCACGTATTGCTTTTGTGTACTGTGTGTATGGTATTGATCGTTTTAGCGCTGTCTTTTTCCTGTCGAGAGAGAGAGAAAATCTTTACTCTTTCCCCTCCCTCTATGTCTTTTCCCTCCCTTTCTGTTCCCTTCCCCTCCCTCCATCTCATTTTCCTCCCTAAGCTAATTTTCACATCATCTGTTTTGCTTGTATGTGCGCTTCCTCAGTAACCCAATTTTTCTTCCTTATTCTGTGCCTTTTACTCTCAATTTTTCTCCAGTATTGTTGTCTTGCCCTCTCTCTACTCCTGTAAATAAAATCTATAACAGTAATTTAGCCAGTTATTTATTTATCTGTTATTTTCTTTTTTCTTTTTTATTTTAGTAAACTGACTCATACATGTATTGCTGATGGCTTGTTCTTTCTTCGATAAATGTTCATATATTTTATGAGTCACAATATATGTTATTTGGTTGACCTCTTTTTATTTATTTTATTTATTTTTTCTTATTTCGTATTACTGAGGTTGTTTCCTTTCTCCTCCATCTTGCATCTCTTTTCATTTTTAGCGAGCCTTTCCCTTTCCCTCGTTATTTTGTTTATGTAGTTATTTCATCTGTGTTCTTATTATCCACTTAACAGTATTTCACAACTTTTGTTTTCCTTATGTATTTTTTTTTCTCCACCTTCCCGCTGTAACATAGTAATTTTGCCTTATTATTCTAGTTACGGTCATATCTTCATACTTGGTATTTCCAGACGATTATATCAGAAGACACTTACCGATATAGAGGAGTTAGATACAACCTTCATTAACCCCTTCACTACAAAAGGACTGTCGTAAACTGAATAAAATAATTTGCAGGCAACAAGAACGAAATAACTATGACGTCGTTTCGTTGAAGAGGGTAGTTAGTTTACTCTCATATTTTCCCACACCGTGACGTGGTCTTTTATTCTCTCTCCAACTGCAGTCTTTTATCTTTGGTGTCTTTCTTTCCTTTTTATCGCCCTTTTGCTATCTCCTTCATCTCGCCTTTGATAATTGTGTGTAGTAATAGGTTTTCTCTCTGTCTCACTCCTCCGCTTTTACCTTTTCCTAGCATCGTCATTTATAATCATTTTTTTTTTTCACACCACGTACACGCCTGCAATGCAAAAGAGAAACACTTATAAAGCTGTGAGTAAATTCTGGCTGTGTGCGTGTGTGTGTGTGTGTGTGTGTGTGTGTGTGTGTGTGTGTGTGTGAGAGAGAGAGAGAGAGAGAGAGAGAGAGAGAGAGAGAGAGAGAGAGAGAGAGAGAGACAGACAGACAGACAGACAGACAGACAGACAGACAGAGAGACAGAGAGGCAAAGTACGTAAATGTAAAGGAAGAATGAGCGAGGAATGATAGAGAAAAGTATGTACTGAATCTTATGAGTGAGAGTGAAAGGGGGAGGGAGGAAATGTGAGCCTACTGCGGAGAATAAGGAGGGAGTGAGAGGAGAGAGTGTGTGTGTGGTGTGAGAGAGAGGAGAGAGATGGAAAGAGTGAAAGGAGAAGCATGAGGTGAGTGAGAGGAGGAATGTGTGTGTGGGTGTGAGCGGGAACAGAAAGATGGAGACGGTGAGGAGAAATCGGACGCGAGTGAAAGGAGGGACGTGTGTGTGGGTGTGAGAGGGAGAAAAGAGAGATGGAGGGAGTGAGGGGAGAAGCAAGAGGTGAGGCGTGGTGAAGGGAGGAGGTGTGTGTGTGTGTGTGTGTGTGTGTGTGTGTGTGTGCGCGCGCGATAGGGTAATGCAATACTTACAGGAGTGACTCAGTTTAACACACTGAAAGTTTTTTGTGTTTGTCCTGGACATTATACTAACACGAGGTGGCACTGATAAAACCAGACGGTTCCGCTGCTTTGATATACAAACGTTCCTAAACTCCCACCCTATCCCCCAAAGAGAGGATGATGAACTGCAGGAGTTTGGCATATTCAGCCTGCTGTCCACCGGGTTCACATTTCAGATGAGTTTTAGCCAGAACAACAGCAATAACAACATAACCCATAAGCTAAGGCCATATAACTGTGTGTTTACTGTGGGTACATATATTGTAACTAAATATTTATGATCTAACAGTAGCAAGTTATAAAATGATATTGCGGTACTAAACCAGCTACGTGACTTATCAGCAGCTGAACCCTTTCACTGCGTAAAGTATCTCTGGTGAATAAAGTCGCCCGGATGTATCCAGGATAAAATACCTAAATTCCATCATTGTATTGAAAAGATTGTAGATTTTGTTTTTCATAAGACTGCACAGGGTTTTCTTTAGGTGAATAAAGTTGCCTGTTTTTACTGAGAATGCAGTTAGACTGAACATGGTGGTGTAATTATTAAAGCGGCGAGAATGTCAACGTTAGGTGGTGGCAATCAATGACCACCGTCCCCCCTCCCACCCGCATCTCGACAGTGCTAGTATTTATTTTGCTGCTGTGCTAATTACGTTATTTTGAGAGCGACCGCCACTTAACATATCAGAGACTGGCAAATACAGGGCTTGTTTTACTCGATCAAGTGAAAAAGGATCCCCGGAATATAATTCCCCTGAGTACGTGCCCCGTTGCAGTGTTAATAACGTTACGTTGTTGACAAGACGACCACTCAACAAAGCAATGCCCGACTGACAAACTTTTTATTAGCAGATTCGGTTTACATTGTGACTTGTTGACCCACTTCCTCATGGTGTCTGGACGTTACCTCTCGCTTGACCTCTCAGTAATGTAACAATGGGAGCAACTATTTTTTTTTTTTTGGGGGGGGAGGGGGAACATTATTGGAAAAATATCTGAGTGTCTGTATGTACGGTTTCGCTGAATAGAATGTGCTTTGACTGAATTTATATAACATCTACCTCTCAGACTTCATAATGCCCGACGCTTAATGCTATGAGGGGATAGTTGCATAAAAACTTGTTCTTCTTCTTCTCGTTTCGGCTCTCCCCTTAGGGGTCGCCACAGCGGATCACCCGTCTCCATCTTACTCTGTCTTCTGCATCTTCTTCTCTTACACCTACCACCCGCATGTCCTCCTTCACTACATCCATAAACCTTCTCTCTGGCCTTCCTCTCTTTCTCCTGCCTGGTAACTCCAATTCCAGCATCCTCCTCCTGACATACTCCTCATCCCTCCTCCGCACATGTCCAAACCATCTCAATCTCGTCTCTCTAGCTTTGTCCCCAAACTGACTTACGTGCGCTGTCCCTCTAATATGTTCATTTCTAATTTTGTCCAACCTCGTCACTCCTAGTGAAAAACGCAACATCTTCAATTCTGCTACCTCCAACTGTGCCTCCTGTCTTTTTGTCAATGATACTGTCTTCATTCCATATAACATGGCTGGCCTTACTACAGTCTTATAAACTTTCCCTTTCATTTCTGCAGAGACCCTTCTCTCACAGATCACTCCTGTCATCTTTCTCCACCCACTCCATCCCGCCTGCACTCTCTTTTTTACCTCTCTACCACACCCTCAGTTACTTTGTACAGCTGACCCCAAGTATTTGAATTCATCTACCTTTGCTTCTTCTGCACCTTGCAGCCTCACGGTTCCCCTGTCATCTCTCTCATGTACACACATGTACTGAGTCTTCTTTCTGCTTACTTTCATTCCTCTTCTCTCCAGTGCATATCTCCATCTCTCAAGCTCTGCCAAGGCTTCCTCCCGGCTCTCACAACATATCACAATGTCGTCCGCAAACATCATTGTCCACGGAGGCTCCTGTCTAATCTCATCTGTCAATCTGTCCATCACCATTGCAAACAAGAAGGGGCTCCAAGTCGATCCTTGATGCAATCCCACTTCCACCTTGAAACCCTTGGTCATTCCTACTGCACATCTCACTGCTGTTACACTATCGTCGTACATGTCCTTCACCACCCTCACGTACTTCTCTGCCACTCCCGACTTTCTCATACAGTACCACAGCTCCTCTCTCGGTACCCTATCATAAGCCTTCTCCAAGTCTATAAACACACAATGCAACTCCTTGTGGCCTTCTCTGTACTTCTCCATCACCATTCTCAAAGCAAATATGGCGTCTATAGTACTTCTCCCTGGCATGAAACCAAATTGCTCCTCGCAGATCCTCATTTCTCTTCTCAGCCTAGCTTCCACCACTCTTTCCCATATCTTCATTGCATGGCTGATCAGCTTTATACCTCTGTAGTTGCTGTAGCACTGCACATCACCCTTGTTCTTGAAAATAGGAACCAGAATACTTTTTCTCCACTCCTCCGGCATCCTCTCACCCTCCAGGATTTTGTTAAACAATCTGGTGAACCACGTCACAGCCATCTCTCCTAAGCTCCTTCATGCTTCCACTGGTATACCATCTTGGCCCACTGCCTTGCCATCCTTCATCCTCTTCATGGCATTCCTCACTTCCTCTCTGCTGATCTCTTGCACTTCCTGACTCACTACCTCCAACTCTTCCAACCTTCTCTCTCTCATATTTTCTATATTCATCAACTCTTCGAAATACTCCTTCCACCTTCTTAGTACACTCTCCTTACTGGTCAGTACATTGCCATCTGCATCCTTTATCATTCTAATATGCTGCACATCCCGCCCAGCTCTGTCTCTCTGCCTGGCTAATCGGTACAGGTCTTTTTCCCCTTCTCTACTATTCAACTTCTCATACAGCTTCCGGTATGCCTTTTCTTTTGCCTTAGCAACCTCTTTCTTGGCTATGTTCCTCGTCTCCTTATACTCCCGAATGCTTTCTTCGTCCCTGTGTCTATCCATATTCTTCTTTGCCTGCTTCTTCCTATTTATGCTATCCTGTACTTCCTCATTCCACCACCAAGCTTCCTTGTCTTCCCTCCTCTGTCCCGATGTCACTCCAAGTACCTTCTTGGCTTTCTCCCTTACCACTTCTGAGATAACTGCCCATCCGTCCTCGTTAGTTACATAAAAACAACCTACATATTTGTTATATGTGTCTCCATTAGTTGCGACCCTTCCTCCCTCGAACTACGTAAGTAGTGAGTGGAAGGGGATGAGGGTGAATGAACCGAACTGCAACGTAATTTAAGTCGTCAATATCCCACGTGTCTCCACTGCTGTCACACTGATGGAAGGTTTCATTTCATTTCATGCATTTTGGTTGGCAGTTATTATTTTTTTCATCTTCTGTCTTGCACATCTAAGTTTCTCTCTTTTTTTTTTTCCCCTCCCTCAGCTAAGATTTCATTGTTTATTCGGGTATTTCTTTTTCGTCTTTTTCTTGTCCATTTCTCAAAAAATCATATCAGATAACATTGCGCTCCATCTTAAAGAATCCCCAAATTGAGGCTGGCACTAAGTCAAGTGTCAAACACAGTTAAGACTTAATGCTTTCTGACTGTTGCTGGTAACTGTGGCGAACAAAGAACTTTGAAATGTGTAATAATATCTGTAACAATGTGTGAGTCTTAGCTTGGACTTTGGCTCTTTATTTCTGACTGAGATTCTTTGTGTGTGTGTGTATCTATATATATATATATATATATATATATATATATATATATATATATATATATATATATATATATATATATATATACCTATCTATCTATCTATATGTGTGTGTGTGTGTTTGTGTGTGTGTATCATTTTATTTCCTGTCATGTATCAGTAAGGCGACAAGTTTATAATGGCTGTATATTTGTGACGAAAGACGCAAGGTAAATGAAAGAGGTACACATTAACTTTTTGTTAAACAGAAAGAAGAACTTGAATGCAAACTTTTTAAGATTTGGGTGGTTTTTAGTTAGTCACCATCATCGTCATCATCATCATCATCACAGTCATCATCCTAACCTTGTACCTCAGTGCCTCACAAAAAATGGAGATCCCTCCATACAGTCTTCAATCAAAACCTCTTCATACTTGGCTCTGCCTCACTGACGAGTGCAGCAGAGCTACTGTAATGCACTTCACCCGATTAATTACTTATTTTTTGGAACACCTGTGTGTGTGTGTGTGTGTGTGTGTGTGTGTGTGTGTGTGTGTGTGTGTGTGTGTGTGTGTGTGTGTGTGTGTGTGTGTGTGTGTGTGTGTGTGTGTGTGTGTGTGTGTGTGTGTGTGTGTGTGTGTGTGTGTGTGTGTGTGTGTTTACAGTTTTCGCTCTGATGTTTGTAAAACTTCCTGCTGGAAGAAATCATATTACAGTATCAGTTACATTAGAGTTCAGTGACGTTTCACTGACCGCCCAGAAGAGACGTCTACAGTGTCACATTTGCCAGGGTATTATTTGGTCAGTGGGCCATAGTGAGTCAAAATAAACCCGTGTTAAAGTCAGGATTCACTGTGTTGTATGGCCACGGCTGCAGGGAACAGATTTGTGTGGAAGAATTAGAATTAGTAAAATGTGGGAGTGAGGAACAGGTTTGTGTGTGTGTGTGTGTGTGAGAGAGAGAGAGAGAGAGAGAGAGAGAGAGTGAGTGCGTGTGAGAGTGAGGGACAGGTTTGTATGGTAAAATTAGAGTGAGTGAGAATGTAAGAGCGAGGGACAGGTTTGTGTAGAAGAAAGAGAGTGAGTGAGTGAGAATGTGAGTGAGGGACAGGTCTGTGTGGGAGAAAGAGAGTGATTGAGTGAGTGAGAAGGTGAGAGTGAAAGACAGACATGTGTGGGAGAAAGAGGGTGAGTGAGTATGTGAGAGTGAGGGACAGGCTTGTGAGGAAGAGAGTGAGTGAGAATGTGAGAGCGAGGGACAGTTAATGTGGGAGAAAGTGAGAGTGAGTGAGTATGTAATAGTTA
This sequence comes from Coenobita brevimanus, assembly GCF_032717465.1. NCBI lineage: Eukaryota > Metazoa > Arthropoda > Malacostraca > Decapoda > Coenobitidae > Coenobita > Coenobita brevimanus. Next base: position 16,055,556 of record NC_136970.1, on the reverse strand, counting down.
GGAACAGGTTTGTGTGGGAGAAAGACTGATTGAGTAAGAATGTGAGAGTGAGGGACAGGTTTGTGAGGCAGAGAGAGAGTGAATGAGTGAAAATGTGAGAGTGAGAGACCGTTTTGTGTGGGAGAAAAAGAGTGAGTGAGATTGTGAGAGTGGCGGTGATCTAAGCAGAGCCGGGTGGAGTATATCTGTGTCCTCCAGGCACGGAGAGAGTGGGGGGATGGGGGATGAAACTGACTGCTCTTTACTCGGTTAACTGAGAGAGAGAGAGAGAGAGAGAGAGAGAGAGAGAGAGAGAGAGAGAGAGAGAGAGAGAGAGAGAGAGAGAGAGAGAGAGAGAGAGAGAGAGAGAGAGAGAGAGAGAATGTTTTAACACGATCGCAGACGTCGTTCTCTTTTGTCGTTTTCCTTGACAATGATGAGGAGGAAATGTGTGTGTGTGTGTGTGTGTGTGTGTGTGTGTGTGTGTGTGTGTGTGTGTGTGTGTGTGTGTGTGTGTTTTCTCACCTAATAGTTCTTGCCTAATTGTATCTTTACAGGAATGAGTCAAGCTCCTACTGTCCCGTGTCTTAAGCCTTTTTCATCATACATCTCCATATATTTATGAATTGATTGGCACACACTATTTCATTCGATAATGCATTCCATTGATCAGTTTACCTATTTGGGAAACTAAATTTCCTTATGTCCTTATCGCCTCTCTTCTTATGTAGTTTTTTGCAGTGTCCTCTTGCTGATGCTTCCCCATAGGTTATATACTCATTTATGTCTATCTTTTCCATCCCTGATATGCATTTATATAGCATAATCATGTCTCCTCTTTTTCTTCTCTCCTGTAGTGTTGGCAGATTCAGTTTTTCTAGTCTTTTTTCATAGCTTAGATCCCTTAAGCTTGGTACCCATTTTGTAGCTCCCTTTGAACTTTCTCAATCTTATCTATGTGTTTTTTGAGATGAGGATTCCAGACTACAGATGCATACTCCAGGGTTGGTCTGATGAAGGATGTTATTATCTTTCTCAGCATGTCTTCATTTATGTATGTGAATGCTATTCTCATTTTTGTAAGCAGGTATACATATTCCGTACCTTCTCACTTATGTGGTCAGCCGGAGATATTCTGTTATAGATAATCACACCTAAATCCTTCTCTCTTCTTGATATGTGTAGGGTTTTACTTCCTAACTTATAATCCCAATCAGGTCTTTCCCCACTTTTACCAAACATGATTACATGACACTTGTCCACAATTAATTCCATTTGCTATGTATTACTCCATTCATGAAGTTTATTTAATTCTTCTTGTAGCTCTTTACAAGAGTCTGTGTTAGTAATTCTCCTTTGTATTTTTGCATCATCAGCAAACATATTTAAATAGCTTTCATTTCCAATACTAATATCTATGTTATTTATATACACTAAAAACATAACTGGTGCCAGCACTGACTCCTGTGGAACTCCGCTAGTCACTTCCTCCCGTGATGAATAATTTCCTCTTATTACTGTTCTCATTTCCCTTTTTCTGAGAAAATCTTGCATCCAACAGTACAGTTTGCCTCGGATTCCTCCTTGATGGTACAGTTTCCATAAAAGTCTTTGGTGCGGTACTCTGTCAAATGCTTTCTTGACATCTAGATAGATGTGTGTGTGTGTGTGTGTGTGTGTGTGTGTGTGTGTGTGTGTGTGTGTGTGTGTGTACTGAGCATATCTCATTACGGCAATGGAGGGAAAGTGTGCTTGCTACCTTGTCACCTTAGAAGTATTGATATGCTGCTGACTGTGAGTGGCGTGTAGCTCTTCCTTCGGATGTGGCGTGACCAAGTATTGTAACTGAGTTAAATGACAGCAAACGCAGTAGTGACGTGCACAAGGGGCCAGATGCAGGGACAACGAAAAACTGACGATTAATACAGCGACATGAGAACTAAGAACGGAAATGAAGTGAAATAACGGGGATATAACATGATGTGAGTGAGGTAACATGAGGAAGTGAAGTGAAGGGATATAATATGAGGTGAAGGAGGTAACATGAGGAAGTGAAGCGAGGAGGGTATAATATGATGTAAGCAGGGTAACATGTTCGTGGTCATACAGTCATTACCCCAGAGGTGTTTCGTTACCCTGTGCTCTCACAGGATCCATTACAGTAATTAGTGACGCCAGTGTTGCCAACATATGGAAAGGCGATTAATATTTATAGATGGCGTGGGCGTTGTGTACCCATCGTAAAGAGAGTTATAGAATTTAGAACAGTGATCAATGTGATGGTTTTGTGTGTGTGTCCGTATGTCAGGACTCCATATTATAATTACAAATCATAATAGATAAATAGATAAATAGACAGATAGAGAGACAGATAGAAGCAGGAAGTCAGATGATGAGAAGGTATTGTGTCTGCGAGAATCGAGCAGTGCTAAACATGCTTACACACTCTTAACTCAAGGAATGCTTTATAGGCACACGACAACGCCTAGTGACCATACACACACATACACACATACTCACACACAGGCTTCTAGAACTTTCCAACCACAGTGTAACACACGTGACACGACCCCTGCTACACCAGAATTTAGGAAGAGAGCTTAGAAGGAGACAGGCCATAGAACAGGCAAGTAGTAGGGAGAACGAGCCTAGCAACATGGGCGAGAGGAGAGAGAGAGAGAGAGAGAGACAGGGAGGTAGCTAGCGGGACTCTACTTTATACTTCACTCATGTGAGAGATTTTGTTAATATTTCCAAGACAAATAAAAATAGTCCCATACTATTCTTTACCTCTCCTGTCATTGTATGACAAATGGGAACCAAGATTATCTACTTACAAACTACTCACGTATAACAACCGCTCGTCCACAAGTTCAATATATAAATAATCTTTAAAACTCCACTACAAGTTTATACAAAGTCTTTTTTTTTGTGACATTTGGTGGCAGCGGTGGGATACGATCCTCGTTTACGAATCAACAGTGAATTTCTACAAAAGCAGGCGACACTCTACAAGATTAGCTTCAGTTCTACAATGAATTCCTACAAAATACAAGCCCACGAGTGTACAATTGATTCTGCATTATCAAGAGTGAAAAAAAAAAAAAACTCTCACAACCAACAACTCACAACCAGCTCCTGATAGTATTCTCTCCAACCAGCCCCCTCCGTCTTCCCGATCGTCATGCTGATGTAGAGGTGAAGAGATCACATGACGTCTTGCAAGTAGTTTAACAAAGTATTGATACAAACAATCTTGCAATTTCTACGACGAACCAACGAACTTCAACCATCCACAATCAACTACAGGTAACAACTCTACAGTACGATGCATCTGTATAATCTTCTACACGCTCCTACAAGTAGTAGCAGTCTTCATCCAACAACGAGTAAATCACAAGAGAAAAGGACCGAGAAAACATCGAGAAAGAAAAAACAAAACAAACAAACGAAGAGTGAGATACGACTCACAACTCACAACAACCAGACCTCACCCTTCTCTCTCTGCTACATCCACCAACCTCCACCGCTGACGCAGGAGTGAAGAGGTCAAGACGACGAAGCAAATACCAAGTCCATATTCACAACTCATCTTACTCACTCATCTTCACTCAAGTTACTCATCGCTACTCATTCACTCACCACAGCTACCAGTGTGGGAAGTCGACGTCATCATGCGTGCTTGCTGAAAAGACGCCACGTCAGTCAACTCACCACCTGCACCATCACTAACACCATTCCCACCACGGTAAAAATTAGTGAGTTACATAGTTACTTCATTTATACGATACACAGTGATAGACAACACATTTTGCACAAACATATAAAACCTGCTGTATAGTTACAACTTAAATACATATACCTACTTCAATTATCTTCATAATTCAATCACTGAATACTTGCACCAACAATAAATATTCTACACTGTATATATTCATTCATTTATTATAGCATTTATTTACTACCAACGAGTGTTACCATTTATACCTACATAAAATACGTGTTTCATACATACAGCTATACATTATTATATCTACAAAGTAATAAGGAAAATATACCATCACAGTTACTCAGTGAGCGATCAAAAGAACTGAATTAAACATTTATTAATTAAAGCTACCTTGTGGAAACAGATAAATTAAGTTACAAGGAAAACCAGAAAAGAAAAAAAAAATGGCCAACACAAATGACGTTAGCAAGAATGAACATCTTCTACACAAAGATTTCCACACAGTGCTGACACATATATTGCCCACGATAGGTACAAGTGCAGAACAAGTCAGTGTATATAGTTAATACTGTATATAGTGTATATATATTTTTTTATATAAAATAACAAAATATGGGACTATATAATATCATTTTCAGTAATATCTGTGCAATATAAACTAAACCTTAAAAAAGGATCCCAAGGAAATTAGCCAGGAATTATGCAACCATGAACAACACCGAAAAAAAAAAAAAAGTAGACAAACGAAGAAAAACAAACTATAGAAAATCAATACATAAAAAAAAAAGGAAGAAAGAAAAAGAAATAGAGTAAGATCACATAACAAACAAATGAAAATCAGTGTAAGTGTTACTACAAATGCCAAAATACCACATAAACTCCTTCTATAAGTGAAACAAAAAACAAATTGTTGTCTCCACAAGCAAGTGGCATGGCACATCATCACATAAACTCCTTCTATAAGTGAAATATAAAGCAAATTGTTGTCTCCACAAGCAAGTGGCATGGCACATCATCACATAAACTCCTTCTATAAGTGAAATAAAAAGCAAATTGTTGTCTCCACAAGCTAGTGGCATGGCACATCATATCATCGACCGCAGCATGACCGGATTCAATGTCAGGACTGCAATTATTACAATTATGTAACTACAAACGATATGTAACAATTATGTAATGACAAACGATTGCATTATGTTACACTTGCTACAATTATGTAACTACAAACAATATGTAACAATTATGTAACAGTTGCATTAACAAGATGTAACTTTTATGTAACTTTAACTACGATTATGTAACTACAAACAATATGTAACAATTATGTAACAGTTGCATTAACAAGATGTAACTTTTATGTAACTTTAACTACGATTATGTAACTACAAACAATATGTAACAATTATGTAACAGTTGCATTAACAAGATGTAACTTTTATGTAACTTTAACTACGATTATGTAACTACAAACAATATGTAACAATTATGTAACAGTTGCATTAACAAGATGTAACTTTTATGTAACCTTAACTACAATTCTAAGGCCAACACAATTATGTAACAGTTGCATTAACATAATGTAACTACAATTATAAGGCCAACACAATTATGCATTATCACAATATTATGTAACAATTCATAAAATGTTACAATTATGTATTACTACAATGTAACAATTACAATACAATTATGTAACAATTCACAATGTTACAATTATGTATTACCACAATTCTGTATTACCAGAATCATCTTACATGTTAGGTGAAATATTAGACATTACTAAGGGGATGGCTCAATATGTAATGTGTAACCTAGCAGTATTGCCATTGCACAATTATATGCGTACGTCTGTTGTACATACACATCTCACAAAATGTCATACAACAACCATTGCATTTATTCAAATATGTATACAACTTGTTTGAAATGTAATATTACTGAATCATTGCAATTTACTATGAATGTTATATGTATACAATATTATAATCAATATTATGTACTAATAGATTAGCATATGTCACTGATGATTGCTGTCGGAGGACCTTCAGCTGTGTGGGCCGAGCAATGTCAGGACTCCATATTATAATTACAAATCATAATACATAAATAGATAAATAGATAGACAGAGAGACAGATAGAAGCAGGAAGTCAGATGATGAGAAGGTATTGTGTCTGCGAGAATCGAGCAGTGCTAAACATACTTACACACTCTTAACTCAAGGAATGCTTTATAGGCACACGACAGCGCCTAATGACCATACACACACATACACACATACTCACACACAGGCTTCTAGAACTTTCCAACCACAGTGTAACACATGTGATACGACCCCTGCTACACCAGAATTTAGGAAGAGAGCTCAGAAGGAGACAGGTCATAGAATAGGCAAGTAGTAGGGAGAACGAGCCTAGCAACATGGGCGAGAGGAGAGAGAGAGAGCGAGACAGGGAGGCAGCTAGCGGGACTCTACTTTATGCTTCACTCATGTGAGAGACTTTGTTAATATTTCCAAGACAAATAAAAATAGTCCCATACTATTCTTTACCTCTCCTGTCATTGCATGACAAATGGGAACCAAGATTATCTTCTTACAAACTACTCACGTATGACAACCGCTCGTCCACAAGTTCATTATATAAATAATCTTTAAAACTCCACTACAAGTTTATACAAAGTCTTTTTTTTGTGACACGTATGTGTGTGTGTGTGTGTGTGTGTGTGTGTGTGTGTGTGTGTGTGAGTGAGAGTGAGAGAGAGAAAGAATCCATTTTCTCTCTCTCTCTCTCTCTCTCTCTCTCTCTAACGTAGAGTCTGCATTATCTCCTTGTTTATCTCCCCTGACATCTCTTTTCTCTCCAATTCCTTCTTTTTTCCTTCCTTCTCTCTTCCTCCCTTACACCTGCCTTGTCTTTGTCATCTTTAAATGTTTCTTATGTTTTGCTCTTTGTTTTTGATCTGTTTTTGTTCTCATAATTTCTGACTCTCCCTGTGCCATTTCATGTCTTATCTTTCTGTCTGTATGAACTGCCCAGCACGCCAGTCTCTTTCTCTGTCACATTTTCTCAGATTTGTCATCAGTTTTTAATGCTCTGATGAAAAAAAAAAAAAAAATCTACAAAAAATTCATAGTATAGCAAATCATTGCTTTACAAGGGCTTGTAAATTAATAAAAAATTATTAGTTCGGTACAATGATTTTAGTTACATGTTCAGGTCAAAATTTAGAGGAAACTAAACACCTCCATAAGACCTGCCCATCCCTTATCCTTAGTTCCGTACCCAGCCCCTTCCCTTATACCCCAGTGTCCTTTCAGGGCCTCCCCTTATCCCCAGTGCTATTCCCAACCCCCGCTCTTACACCACAGTTACCTCCCCAACACCTTCCACTATCCCCAGTGCCCTCCCCAGCCCCTTCCTTTATCACCAGTGCCCTGCCCAGCCCCTTCCTTTATCCACAGTGCCCTCCCCAGCCCCTTCCTTTATCACCAGTGCCCTGCCCATCCCCTTCCTTTATCACCAGTGCCCTGCCCACCCCTTTCCTTTATCACCAGTGCCCTGCCCAACCCCTTTTTTAATTACCAGTGCCCTGCCCAACCCCTTTTTTAATCACCAGTGCCCTGCCCAACCCCTTCCTTTATCACCAGTGCCCTGCCCAACCCCTTCCTTTATCACCAGTGCCCTGCCCAACCCCTTCCTTTATCACCAGTGCCCTGCCCAACCCCTTCCTTTATCACCAGTGCCCTGCCCAACTAATCATTCCCACCTCACACATTCAAACCTAGAAGGAATGAAAATCCTACCTTGGAGAACCTTGATGTGAAGAAGTAGAGGAGAGAGTTAGGAAAAGGATGTGAGGAGATAGAAGAAAAAAATGGGAGTAAGGAGAGAGGTAGAGAAAGGAAATAAGAAGAGAGGGGAAGAAAGGGGATTAGGAGAGAGGGATAAGAAAGGGGATTAGGAGAGAGTGGGGAGAAATGGGATAAGGAGAGAAGTAGAAAAAGGGGATGTGGAGAAAGTTGGGAGAATAGGGATAAAGAGAGAGACAGAGAAAGGGTGGGTATGTTGAGATAAAAGGAGAAGGGGGACAAGATGAGAGGTAGAAGAAGGGAATAAGGAGAGAAGAGGGAGAAAGGGGATAATTAGAGAGGAGGGAGAAAGGGGATAAGGAAAGAGAGGGGAGAAAGGGGTTAAGGAGGTAGATGTGGAATAAGAAACGTAGGGTGAAATGAGTGGCGTATGTGTGGATTGGTTTCCCCCCTTCAACACAGACACTCCTCAAAGAAGAACAAAGAAGGAAAAGTAAAAGAAAGTCAGTAGCATATATCAAGGTTGGTGGTGGTATCAGTTTCCCGCGAGAGAAAAATGTTATAAATTTTCTCCACATTCTGTCTGTTTTCTTCGCTTTTCTTTCAAGTGAATGTGGGTGGATATCAGGAGAGAGAAAAATATAAAGAGAGAATTATATGTGTGTGGTGTGACCTCGAACAGCGTCTTTGCCTTTGGGTCACGTTAGGTTCAAAGGCTGGGGCTCTTGTGTGTGTGTGTGTGTGTGTGTGTGTGTGTGTAAGCAGTAGAGATAACAGGTGTGAAGGGGTAAGGTGAGAACAAGAACGGTGTTTAGTACAACGAGGAATGACATCAGCTGAGAACGGAGGAGGTTGAATTAAAAAAAAAGTGTATATGCTGAATACCGTATATCGAACCGTTTTACTGGTGATGATATTGAGAGTGTGATATAGATGGTGACTTTGGCCAGTTGTTAAGGTTTGGTGTGGGTATTTAGTGTGATATAGATGGTGACTTTGGCCAGTTGTTAAGGTTTGGTGTGGGTATTTAGTGTGATATAGATGGTGACTTTGGCCAGTTGTTAAGGTTTGGTGTGGGTATTTAGTGTGATATAGATGGTGACTTTGGCCAGTTGTTAAGGTTTGGTGTGGGTATTTAGTGCGAGTCGTCAAGGTGCCAGTGGTTGAGGGAGTTTCGTGTGTGTTTGATGTTACATTACCTCACCCAAAAGTCAGTACTTACGACCCCCATCATGGTAATGAGAGAGAGAGAGAGAGAGAGAGAGAGAGAGTAACGAAGGAAGCTTGTCAGAACGCATGTAATACTACCAGTAGTAGTTTTCCTCTCTATTTCTACTACCATCAAACGGATTTAATAAAGGACACTTTTCATAACAGAACAGATAAATGTAGACTGTTTTAACCCCTTCCCTCTGAGACGTTCCTCAAAGTAAAATAAAGTTGTTTAGACGTATCAAGAATATTAAAAGAAGTCAGTCGTCAGGTGGAAGGAGTTAGGCCTGATATCCGTGTTTGTCTTTGTACATCCAGGTATATATATTTTCGTTCACTCTTATCTACAAACGTCCAGAAATCCGACTGTATGAAAGATGACGAGTAATACTGGACGATGAACGTGTTGGGCTGTTTGAAGGAAGGCTTACATGTTTTATACTGAGTTGGTCTTCCAGTATCATCTGCTTTATCTTACCTTTTACCTCGTACCCCCGTTTTCATTCTCACATCTCCTCTCTCTCTCTCTCTCTCCACTGTGATAACTCACGATAATCTTCCCCTCCCACCTGTGCCTTATATCCCATGATTAATTAATCCCCATGACTGACACAAGACACGGGAGTCAGACTGATGAGGGAAACATATTTATGGCAAAACTGTAACGCGGAGAAACAGTGTGAATATTGGAAGATGATAATATATAAAAAAAAATTATTTACCACGGAGTTTGTATATTAGATGGTTGTATAGATGCGGCGCACGACTCTGAGGTTGTCATTATCGTACACTGGTGTCATCAGTGCGTCCGATTTCGTATCATATTATATACGTATTGCATTATTGTACACGAATATATTATACATGTATATTATTATACACGAATATATTGTACACAGATTACAGACGAAACTGGACACACTGTTGACTAGCACGTTGCCAGGGCACGATAATAACAACCTTAGAGTCGCGCAATGCGACTTTTTTTACAAGTATAGTACATCTCTCTGAATCCAAGGTTTTCTTCAGTCCTTTAAAGAGCAAACTCAGTAAAAGACCTCTGGCCATTCCCGTCCCTCTTCTGCAACGACTTGTCCTCTTCCCTTGAACTACCATTCCTCAGATACCCTCATATACTCCCTCCATCTCATTCTCGACTCTCCTCTTCCCTTCCATCCACCTCACCGTTACCCATCTTCCTGAACTCCTTCCCCCTTCTAGTCCATCACATACTACCCTTCCTTATACATCCCCACTTACTGTCTCCATCTCATTCTTAACGTTCCTCCTCCCTCCCATCCACCTCACCATCAAACACCTTCCTTCCTTCCTATACACCTTCTTCTTTCCCATCCACCACCTTCACCTTCCATATTGCCCTGCCTCTTCTCATTCCATTCACTCTCATAAACCCTCCTATATATTATACTCTACCATGTCTCCTCTCCACCTGCTTAATCTATCCTTTCTTCCATTTAGCCCTAATCAACATTTCCTTTACTTACCACCTCGCCGCTCCACCCACCTCTCATAAACCTTTCCCTTACTCCACACCTCCCTTCTCTATTGAGCTCTAATAAAACTTCCCTCTGCCTACCACTTCGCCTCTCCATTCAGCTCTCATAAACCTTTTCTTTACCCATCACCTCGCCTCTTCATTCATCATAAACCTTCCCTCTGCTCCCCATCTCACCTCTCCATCTCGTTCATAGTCTTCCTTGTCTTTCTTCGTCTACCTTGTCTTCCATTGGTCACGCAGTCATACACTCCTAAACGTACTCCATCACGTCATCAACTAAGTCTCTCAACGTTGTCTTCTTTTTTTCATCAACAACCACTAACCCTTCCCCTCATAATAACAATGGTGTATATACATGACATTTATGTGTAAAAAGATTACATATTGATTCAAAATGTAGGCTGGGAGACGACAAATGTACGAAACTAGAAGCTATGAATGAAAGAGAGGAAATTTATGTACTGTACGAGTATAAAGGATGACTGAGAGAGAGAGAGAGACTTTTTCATACTTCTCTCTTCTCTCCCCTTCTCTTCCTTTCCTTCCATTCCACATTGCTTACCATAACTTACCACTTCTTTATTTATCTCCCCCTTCTCCTTGCCCTCCCTCCGTCATCCCCTCTGCTTCTCCTCCTCCCCTCCCTCCCTCCCTCCTACCCCACCTTTACTCCCTCTGATGTTTTTTGCAACACATCCCAAGTTTCCGATAGACCTTTCTATTTTTGCATTTTCATCAATCTGAAAAAAATAGAAATAAAAAGATTTCAACATCTTCCTTATCCTTTCTTGCTTGGAATATTAATCATAGTTTCTAGATTCTAAAATTTATCACTGGAAAGCAAAACACGTATTATAATCATTTGTTTATTTTTACAGTATATCACGATTTTTGTTTTTCCTTTTATTTTTGTGAAATCAATTACTGCTTTTCGTATAAATTTGATTGTATCAGAGGTTAATGGTTAATTTCTTAAAAGAAAATCCTGGTTCGTTATTGTGTTATCATTTCTTAAGCTATTTAAACACATGACAATACACTTCTATAATCCTTGTAAACATTTTTTCTTCTCACGCATTGGTTACTGGTATTATTATTTACCATTCTTAGGATAAACTTGTATATACTCATCGTGTTTTATCCTTCGTCTCTCTTTTATCAGTTATTACCACATCATTTTGGAATGAAATCGTGTTGTTCAAGGGACAGAAAACATTCCACGAAAAACAGTTGTATCTGGCAGCTGAGTGTGGGTGGTTGCTGGAGGGTCCGTGTGTGTGTGTGTGTGTGTGTGTGTGTGTGTGTGTGTGTGTGTGTCAACAGTCAGATATGAGAAACAGTTTTAGACAGGATTATTCAGGAGAAAAAGCATTTTTTTTTTTTTTTTTATGGTGAGGTGGAGTGGGGGGAGGGGTGGGGGGTCAGAGGTTGGTAGCGTGTCAGCTTTAAGTAAGTCTTTCACTGCCTGTCGTCTGTCAGAGTGAACTTCATGGATAGTGGATGGCAGGTCCTGCGCCAAAGAGAGAGAGAGAGAGAGAGAGATTACATCCATGCAACGTTTCTTAATTGCCGTCTCTTGTTAAGAAAAAAAATAAATAAAAAAAAAGTCAGTTCAATGCCTTTCACATATATCATCCTAGTGAAATATAGCTGATAGAATGTGAGGTGGTGTGTGCGATAGAGCCATTTCATGTCTCACAGTGGACCTTTGTCGTGACGTATGACTCCAGCCAACACCATTACTTTTATCATTACCAGGTCTGACATTTTATTAACTATACTCAACAGGTTATTGTATTCTCTCTCTCTCTCTCTCTCTCTCTCTCTCTCTCTCTCTGTGCTTTTCCACTAAACCTTTTCATTTCAGTTTCTTCTCTCACTTTTCTCTCTGCTTTTTTTTTTCTTTTTTTTTTAGCTTACCTTCCTTCTCCCATCACTACCTTCTTCAGACTGTCGTTGATTTTCCTCTCCCTTCACCCCCACCACCTTCATTTAGCTTCTTACTTTTCCGTGCTTCCTCCTTTTCGTCCTACTCATCAACTCTACTCCATTTACTGGCTCCCTTCAACCTTTGACTCTTCGTCACACTGTTGCATCTTTATCCCTTTTCTATCGCCACTTCAATGGTCACTGCTCCTCTGAACTGTCTGCTTGCATCCCCCTACCACTAAGATGGGTGCATAGCACCCTTCTAGCAACAAACTCTCATTCCTATTCTGTCCAACTCTCTAATGCAAGAGTTAACCGTTACTCCCAAACCTTCTTTTATGCAATAGGTCAGCCCTGGAACTGTCTCCCTCTGCCTGTATTTCCTACTTCCTATGATCTCCAGTCTTTCAAACAGAGTGTGTCCAGGCATCTCGAAATGAACGGATCTTGAATTTGGCCCTCTGTTCTCTTGTTTTTGCTTTTTCTTTGCAGGAATGGTTTGTGGGCTCCTGGCCTTTGGTTCCATCTTCCTTGCATATAAATAAATAAAAAGTTTCCTCCATCTTACTCCGCCTTCGCCTCTTCATCCACATCCCGAAATTGCCCCACTTAAAATACAGACAAGATTCGTAAAATCCATCCTAGACAATTTACCTACCAACAAAGCTCCAGGCCCAGATGGAATTCCGCCAATTGTTTTGAAAAAGTGTTCCCCTGAACTTGCCTCTGTCTTAGCTAAATTATTCAGACTATGCATACGTACTTCTTTATTCCCAAATTCATGGAAAGAAGCCAATATCCACCCAGTTCCGAAGAAAGGAAATTCGTCTGACCCCTCCAATTACAGACCAATAGCTGTCACATCTTCTCTTGGTAAGGTATTTGAAACTTTAATTAATAAGCATATTGTTAAAAATCTTGAATCCAACAACTTAATTAGTGATAGACAATACGGTTTTCGCCACGAAAGATCCACCATTGACATACTCAATCTCTTAACTCATACCATCCATCAGTCAATTGATCTTTTTGGAGAAACTCATGCAGTAGCTCTTGATATCTCTAAAGCTTTCGACAGAGTATGGCACCGTTCCCTGCTGTCCAAACTCCCTTGCTATGGACTAACGTCTTTTGTTCCTTTGATTTCTTCTTATCTTAGTGACAGGAAAATAAGAGTAAAAGTAGATGATGTATATTCGAATTTCCACTCAATTAACGCCGGCGTGCTGCAGGGATCAGTTCTGGCGCCAACCCTATTTCTGGTTCATATTAATGATCTCTTATCTGTCACTCACAATCCCATTCACTCATATGCAGATGACTCAACACTACATAGTTCATTCACACTCAGACATCCATTCACAAAGTCTAATATCTCTACCTCTCAACTCAGTACAGCCATCTCCATAAATCAAGATCTATCTACAATCAGCGAATGGGGACAAAACAACCTTGTCTCTTTTAATGGTAGTAAAACTAAATATATACTGTTTACTAATAAACAGATATTACCAGATTCGTACATTACCTTCAGTGCTACTTATATTCCCATCTCCAAAAATATTGAAATTCTTGGTGTCTCACTTAACAGTGCCCTCAGCTGGACCTCTCATTTCAGATCACTTGCTAAAACCGCCTCAAAGAAACTTGGATTATTGTACAGAGTCCGTAACTTCTTCGCCGATGAGCAGTTAGCTATAATTTATAAGAGTTATGTGCTCTCTCAGCTTGAATATTGCTCACCCTTGTGGAATGGTTGTGGAGAGGTTGCATTAAGACAACTAGACAAAATTCAGAATAAAGCTGTTAGAATCATTAACAACCCTGCCATTACATATAAACTACCTCCCCTGCAAGTAAGAAGGAATGTTGCCTCCCTTGCATTATTTTACAGATATTTTTTTGGCAAATGCTCAGACGAAGTTGCGTCCATGGTGCCACCTCTCCATGCCTTCCCTCGTGCTACACGGGCATCTGGTAGCGCTCATGACTGGAATGTCACTCAACCATATTGCAGAACTTCTGCCTATCAGAATTCTTTCATTCCCCAAACTGCATCTCTCTGGAACTCGCTTCCCCAGAGTTGTTTTCCTCCAAATTTCAACCTACAACTGTTCAAGTCTAACTGTTACAGATATTTTATGAACAGAGGACACCAGTAGTCTGGTGTATGGATTTTTTTTTTTCCATTTGTTTTTCCTTCCTCCGTTCTGTTATTTAAGAAAAAAAAAAATCCAAGTCGAATCCATTCGTCCTGTAACCCACAAACTACAACTGAGTCGGGTCATTTTTTAGTGGTTGAAAACATTATGCTGATTGCCCACCGCATCTGTGGTTCTTCTTAATTTAACCCTCTTTAACACAGCACGAGTATTTATAATATGAAGAGAGAAAGGTTACAAGAAGTAAAGTACAGAGAATATGAAGACATTCTCGACGTCCGAGACGAAATCTGCTCAAAACTGAATGTACAGTATACTCTTCCAGCCCTTCAATCCCTTTCACTATTGCCTGCCTTACTACCCTCCCTGCCTGGCTTCCTTTTTCACCATCGTGCCAACTGTTCTGCGAAAATGCAACAGCCAATTGGAATGTCAGAGTCAACCAGGCTCTTTCAATATGTGAACACATGCCAGTAATGTGGCTACTAAATTTGGAAATCTTCAGCTGTTGCAGTTCTAGTGTCTGAGAGAAAATGTTATCTCATAATTTCTCATAGCCAGTGGACGGTGTCTGGGTAGACTGAGCATATGTGTATGACAAAATAGAAAGTAAACTTGACTGTGATACTGTTTCCCAAACTAATCACATTTTAAAGCGTATTGTTCACATTCTTGCACTTTAGTATGAACAACATTTCATTTCTCTAATCGTTGTGTCAACCTCGTCAAGTCCCAGTGAGAGTGAAGGGTTGGTGTTTGATCAACAGGCTGGAGTCCTACAGGATTATACGGCTTCACTGCTAAGCCTGTCCCGTGTTCTGTGATGCTGCCCAGTGCAATGCAGTATTTATATGTTATCATTTTCCAGTGCAGCGCACTATCCATGTCCATCATATTCCAGTTCATGTATTTCATCATTTGTCAGAAATTTTACGGAGGATGTGATGTCTGTTAATTTTAGAACATAAAAGATGTGTTCATCATTTTCCATTTTAGTCATATTACCAGGGCGTGGTTATGATAATCTTACAGTGCTATATGATGTATGGTAATGTGTTGGTTGTTTTCCACCATTAGATACTTCCTTATGTACTTAAGAGGGACGCCTACACGTGGTGGCACTGACATAACCAGGCACATCAGCACTGCACTTATACTGACGTCTATAATATCCCTACCCATCACCACACACACACACACACACACACACACACACACACACACACACACACGGATGCATGATGAATGAAAAAGAAACAGATAAGGAAAAAGACATGAAGAACTAGGAGGTATTGGGCGAGATGAATAGGGAGATACGGCAAGAGTTATTCGAATGGGAAAAACAGATGAGAGAGAGAGAGAGAGAGAGAGAGAGAGAGAGAGAGAGAGAGAGAGAGAGAGAGAGAGAGAGAACATAAAAACATAAGTAGAGAGGATAACTGCAGTAGGCCAGTTGGCCCATGCCAGGCAGATCCTAAAAGAGCAACTGAACTATTAGAATGAGATAAGGATAGCAAAGAAGAAAGCTCTCCCCCGCCCTCCAAACCCTCAAGCAGAAGCCGGCAGGAAAAAATCAGAAAGAACACCAAACAGTATAGAAAACCTGGCTTGGACATTTTAGAGGAAAGTGTGAAAGGAGAAAAAGAAACTGTCATAGTGTAACCTGAAGAGGAAAGTGGTTATATGATATTTTTTTTTCAGTATTTCATCCCACTGGACGTAAATCATAACGTATAACTAGCAAACACCATTACACATATTCTTACCAGGCCTGCTGTCCAAATTACACCAGACAAGTTTTTCTCTCCCCCCCCCTCTCTCTCTATCTCTCTCTCTCTCTCTGTCACACACACACACACACACACACGACTTTTATAATATCCGCCACAAAATACATTGTTTTGTGTGTCGTGTCAACGTTGGCCATAAAGTTGTGATGGACTGTGTGAGCGTCAGTCTACGAAACTGAATGAAATACATTAATTTTATTTCGACCCTTTTAAATCCCTGCTCTCTCCTGTCACTATCATCATCTCGCCTCTTCCTTTCCCTTCACTCTGTTTATATACTATTTTTTTCCGGTAGTTTTCTCCTTCTCGCTCTTCCTTTCTGTATTATCTATCAATAGCCAAACGCCTGAATCCCGTAAGTGTTGGCCACAAGCAAATCACCTCGATGTCTTCCTGTCCCCTGACACTTCGCTGCCCTCCCCCAGGTTCACATTCCCCTTTCTCATATACCTTTCCACTCTATCCCTCCATCTCAGCCTCGGTCACTCCCTTCCTCTCCCCCCCCTTCTACCTCACTCAAATACACTCTCCTCGTTAGTCTCTCGCTCTCCATCCTCTCCACATGGAAAAACTACCGTAGTGTATTTCATTTAACGTTTTGTATCACATCCATTTCCACACCATAAAGCTCTCTCCCCATGTGTCTGTCTCTTTATGTAACTCCACGTGCTCCTCTCAGATAATTCATTTGCACTGCTCTTACTCTTGACTTGTGTCCTTCCAACAAGATCCAAGCTTCGCTTCCATATGAGCTGGTATCACAAAACTGTCATGCAGCGTCGTTTTTATTTTCACTTCTCTATTTCTTATCACTGCTCAAAGAACTAGCAGCCTTTCTAAACTGTTATATCCATTCAAGGACTTTATCCTTTATACTTCCATCCATACTCATCACACTACCCATGTACTTAAATGCGCTCAGTCCACTGAGTGATTTCATTTCTCTTAAAGACCACAGCTTTACTCTTCCCTAAATTCACCTTTAGATTCCGTTTCTTACACATTCTTCCAAACTTATTCACCAAGCCTTGCATTTCCCCTTCGTCCTCACATAACAAAACATCATCTGCATACAACAGAACAGGAAGTTTCCAAATGCTGCCCTCTCTTATTAGGGCCGCTCCAAGATCAACTGCCCTCCCTTATATTTCGTTTATAACAGCATCCATATCCAGAATGAAAAACTATAAAGACATGACACATCCTTGTTTCAATCCAACATTTAGACAGCAAAATTCACCTAGTTCACGATCCACATGCACTGCATCCATAGCGCCCTCATACATACCCTTCGCGGCATTCAGCAGCTTCCCTTGTACGTCGTATATTCTGAATTTTTTCCACATCCCTTGTCTATCCAACCTGCCATATGCTTTTTCCAAATCCATGAAGACCGCATAGAACTTCTTTCTTTTGTCTAGAAACTTTCCCACTAAAAACCTTAAGATAATTACCTGATGTACACAATCACTTCCCTTCCTAAAACCTTCCTGTTCTTTTCCAACTGATTCCTCTGTTATTTCCCTAACTCTGTCAGTAAGTGTCTCAATATATACTTTTCATAATACACTATGAAGAAAAATTCCCCTATGATGACCACACCCTACTTTTTCTCCTTTTCCTTTGTACAGGAGAATAAGTATACCTGACTTCCTGTCGTCTGGGACTCTACCTTCCTCCCAGCCAATCTGCATATCTTCCATGTCCACTCCACTACTCTCTCTCTCTCTCTCTCTCTCTGTCTCTGTCTCTGTCTGTCTGTCTCTCTGTCTCTCTCTCTCTCTCTCTCTCTCTCTCTCTCTCTCCTGTGCTTCAGCTTTACATCACACACTCCATCAGTTCCTGGGGCTTTCCCCATTTTGACTCTCTTCATTGCTTCCGTTACTTTTATCCTACTGAAATCCTTTTCCCTTCTTATCTCTCTTTCTCCCAGCCATTCCCCAGCCACTTGTACTCGCATTACTTTCATTCTCTACGTATAACAGTTCCTTAAAATCTTCTCTCCATCTGCTCACTTTTTCTTCCTTTCTCCATTAGCAGTGTATCTTCCACTTTTCAACTACCTTCTTTATCACCTTGTCTAACTCTACCTCCATCCAAAATATTTCCTTACATTCCCTCCCCATTACACTCAGACTCCTTCAAAATTCCTCATCGTCACTCCTCTTATTCTCTCTTCTTAATGTTTTCACATTTCATCTCTACATTTAACTCTCAATTTTGTCTCTCAACTTCCTCCATGCCTCCGCATCCAGTCCACTCACTACATGTTTTCTTCTTTCTTCTCTTGCGCTTCTATCTCAGCCTTTCCCTTTTTACTCTTTTCTGTTCCTCCTCCTCTTTCTCATCTTTCTTCTCTCCAACCTCCTGTCTCTCTTTCTCCGGTCCAATTTCTCCTTTTGCCCCAGCCCTCGCGATCTTTGGCAATATTGTAGATGCCGGAAACAAGGCAAGACGACAGGGAGGAGGAAAATGTTCAAAAATGAGAGGAGGAGGAGGAGGAGGAAAATGAAAACGTCACCTAGAAGGAGAAACTTAGGTGAAAGGGAAAATACTTTGAAGTTAAAAGTTGACGGTAAGCGGAGTTAAGTTGGAGAGAGAGAGAGAGAGAGAGAGAGAGAGAGAGAGAGAGAGAGAGGCATGTAGGGATGGAGGGAGTAGTAACAATGATATACAAGATTAAGGCAAATTCTGAAACACGTGTTTCTTGTCTCAGCCTCGCAGCGGTTATTTCATGTTTACGAATATGACTTCCGGCGTCTTGCCAAGAATAAAGAGCTCTCTCTCTCTCTCTCTCTCTCTCTCTCTCTCTCTCTCTCTCTCTCTCTCTCTCTCTCTCTCTCTCACACACACACACACACACACACATACATACACGTTTCCCCAGCACTGGCACTCTGGCTTGCTTTTTCTCACTTTCATCTGCTCTTCTCTCCCGTAATTTCTGATGGTCTTTCTCATATTTTTTTCTAATTAACAGAAGTGGTGTATTATTTCTTTAACATTGTAGTTGCTATATAACCGGATAACTCTCACTTACAATATACCGACATTTATTCTGTTTTTTTTTTTTTTTTCCATTATTTGAATTTCTTTTTCCTTTATTTCTGTCTCTATGGACGGTCTTGTTATATTTTCTTCAATTGTTGGTATTTATTCTTTTTGATGGTTTTCATTTTAATTTCTGCTTTTGTGTGTGTGTGTGTGTGTGTGTGTGTGTGTGTGTGTGTGTGTGTGTGTGTGTGTGTGTGTGTGTGTGTGTGTGTGTGTGTGTGTGTGTGTGTGTGTGTGTGTGTGTGTGTGTGTGTGTGTGTGTGTGTGTGTGTGTGTGTGTGTTTCATCCATTGTCTTTCTCTCCCCTTCGTACTCTTCATCCATTGTCTTTCTCTCCCCTTCGTACTCCTCATCGCCATTTTCTTCCTTTTCTGTCCCTCTTTCCTCTCAATCTTTTCTCTTCCTGCCTCCCTTTCTCCCTCTAATCCAAGCCATCCAGCCGGAGTGAAAGAGAGAGAGAGAGAGAGAGAGAGAATCAGTAAATTCTTGATGATTCTGTGCAATACTGATGGGCAGGTGATGTATCTATATCTGGACCTGCCAGTGGGCTCTCCTGAACCCGGCACAATCGTGTGACGGCAGTTGCAACAACATATAAAGACATCTTAATACTGAATGAATTAATGGGAATTTGTTTCTGACTGTGTCAGTGTCAGCATTGTTTCAATAAAACCATCTGAATAGAACAATCATTATTAACACGACGTCCTTCATGGCACTGAATGGGTCACTGATGCGTACCTAAGTTTCTTATAGAGTAAGCGAGCCATAAATCCAACAGCTGTGCAAAGACTAAGTAAGGTGCAATGGTGGTGGTGATGGTGTGTTTTGTAAACAAGGCTTGTGGTGGTGGTGTGTTTTGTAGAAGATTGGTGTGGGTGTGTTTTGTAAACAAGGCTTGTGGTGGTGGTGTGTTTTGTAGAACAGGGTGGTGACGGTAGTGTATTTTGTAAATGAGGGTGGTGGTGGTGGTGGTGTGTTTTGTAGACGAGGATGGTGATGGTGGTGTGTTTGTAAACGAGGGTGGTGGTGGTGTGTTTTGTAAACGAGGGTGGTGGTGGTGGTGTGTTTTGTAAACGAGGATGGTGGTGGTGTGTTTTGTAAGCAAGAGTGGTGATGGTGGTGTGTGTTTTGTAAACGAGGGTGGTGGTGGTGTGTCTTGAAAGCAAGAGTGGTGGTGGTGGTGTGTTTTGAAAACAAGGGTGGTGGTGGTGGTGTGTTTTGTAAATGAGGGTGGTGGTGGTGGTGGTGTTATGTTTTGTAAACGACGGTGGTGGTGGTGGTGGTGGTGGTATGTTTTGTAAACGAGGGTGGTGGTGGTGTGTTTTGTATGCATGGGTGGTTGTGGTGGTGTGTTTTTTAAACGAGGATGATGGTGGTGTGTTTTACAAGCATGGGTGGTGGTGGTGGTGTGTTTTGTAAACGAGGGTGGTGGTGTGTTTTGTAAACGAGGATGGTGGAGGTGGTGTGTTTTGTGAACGAGGGTGGTGGTGGTGGTGGTGTGTTTTCTAAACGAGGGTGGTGGTAGAGTGTTTTGTAAACGAGAGTGGTGGTGGTGTGTTTTGTAAACAAGGGTGGTGGTGGTGTGTCTTGTAAACGAGGGTGGTGGTGGTGGTGGTGTGTTTTGTAAACGAGGGTGATGGTGGTGGTGTGTTTTGTAAACAAGGGTGGTGGTGGTGTGTTTTGTAAACGAGGGTGATGGTGGTGGTGTGTTTTGTGAACGAGGGAGGTCGTGGTGGTTGTGTGTTTTGTAAACGAGGGCGGTGGAGGTGTGTTTTGTAAACGAGGGCGGTGGTGATGGTGGTGTGTTTTGCAAATGAGGGTGGTGGTGGTTTGTTTTGTAAACGATGATTTTGGTGGTGGTGTGTTTTGTAAACGAAGGTGGTTGTGATGGTGTGTTTTGTAAACAAGGGCGGTGGTGGTGGTGTGCTTAGTAAACGAGGGTGGTGGTAGTGTGTTTTCTAAACGAGGGAGCTGCCAGTGGTATGTTTTGTAAACGAGGATGGTTGTGGTGGTGTTGGTGGTGTGTTTTGTAAATGGTGGTGGTGGTGATGGTGAGGGTGCGTTATGTAAATAAGCGTGGTTGTGCTGATGATGTCTTTTGTAGTAGAAGTAGTTGATGTTCCCTAGTTGTTCCCTAGTCTGGCCGAACAGCCCCGAGTCCCTTAGGAAGACCATGGCCGAGACCGGGCTTTCCCACAGGGCTCTCAAAGAGGGTATGTTGTGTTGTTGGCGTAGGTGATTGTGTGTAATGCAGTCTTCTATAATGTGCTTAATAGTATGGGGTGCTGTGTTGCATCCTGGACAGGCATCAGCGACGTAGTCATCCAGCCTCTTCTGGTAGCTTAAGAGGGCTGGATGGTGCCCAACCTCAGCCTGGCCAGGTGGACCCTGTCCTCACGAGGGAGATAGGATTCAGAAGGGTGGATGTCAGGAGGCCATGCATGCAGCTGTGTGTTGTCTTTAAGTGACTGAATGGAGCGGTGAGTGATCTGATTGTGGATATGCTTCTGGAAGCTTGTCTGAGGTGGGCGAGGGGGGAGAGATGACAGTATTTGAGTACGGTATTGTGTGCTGCTTGTTGTTTTGATGTTCCTTGGTGTGGGTGGATGTGCTGCCATGTAATATAGTGAATGTTGTGGGTATGTGGAGGCTGCAGCAAGAAACTGGGCGCCTCTTATGTCTAGGTGATCCTTGACATTGAGGACTTTGGTTTCTTGATGCAAGTGGTCTGTGGGTGTAGTAGCTGTGCAGCCTGTGATTATTTTTAGGGCCTTGTTCTGTATGGTCTGTAGAGTGTTGTAGTGTGTTTTGGTGAGGTTAGGAGCCCAGGCAGGGCTTGCATAATTCATCACTGAACGTATGTATTGTTTGTTTACTGTGATGGTGGTTTCTTTGTTGTCTCCGAATGTTATATGGGCAAGTGACATCAAAGCATTGAGTCTTGGTGTTATATTATTTTTAATGTTTGTATTGTGTTGTTTCAATGACATTGATGTATTGTATGTTACACCAAGGATTTTGTGTGTGTGTGTGTGTGTGTGTGTGGTAGGGGAGTGTTGTTTATGGTGAGATGTGGGATGTGACTGTGTTCTGCTGTCCAGTTTGTGAGAAGGGTCACTGTAGGTTTGGCTGGGGCTATTTTGATCCTGTTTGTGGTGAACCATTCGTTTAGTGTGTTGAGGTAAGGATGGATGATGTGTGCAGCTGTGTTTGCATTTTGGTGTGTACATGTGTTATATCATCTGCATAGGTAGCTATGTGTATCTGTGGTGTGTGGGGTGTGGGATTGTCATGCATGTATAGGTTAAAGAGTGTAGGGGACAAAACAGATCCTTGGGGGACACCGTTTGTGAAGTTTCTGATGTTAGAAGACTGACCGGCAATGTTATGTGTGCACATCTGACCGCTAACTAATTTGCCAGCCATCTTTTTGTGTTATTGTGCATGTTTGTGTTGAGTATTTTGTTTGTGAGGTTGTGGCGGGGGATGGTATCAAAAGCTTTGCTGATGTCTAGTGTGATTAGGAGTGTTCTGTGTGGTGGCCTAGCTGAATTCATACCATCGAAAACTCTCTGTGTAAGGTCTGTAAGAAGAGTGTTTGTGGAGTGTAGTGGCCTAAAGCCATGTTGTAATTGGGCTAGGGGAATGTGAGGTGTGACCAGTCGTTCAGTGACTTTAGAGGGGGTGCAGAGGAGTGTGATGGGGCGGTGTGAGGAGGGTAACGTGGGGTCTTCGTTGGGTTTAGGGATAGTGATGATAATGCCATGCTTCCAGATGTTGGATATTATGTTGTGTGAGTAGCTGTAGTTTGATTTGTTGGTGAGTGCTTGTATGCCATGTGGTCCAAGGTGTTTAAGGTGAATGTTGCTTATGCTGTCTGCTCCACAGGCAGATGAGTTCTTAAAGTTGTTAATGATGTGCTTCGTCTGGTTGTAAGTGAAAGTTGCGTAGTCTGGGCTGTGGGGAACTGTCTCTTACGTCGGATGACACGTCAGTCTTCGGGATGGGGGTTTAGACGGCTGACTTGTGAAAAGTGATTGATGAGAGTGTTTGCTTGTTGTTTGTTTGAGAGTATGGTGTCTGGTGTTGTGATGGCAGCGTGTGATTGTGTGGTGTTGCTGTTGGAAAGTGTGATGAAGTTTAGTGTTTTGTAGAGTTTGTAATGTCTGTGGTGTTGGTGGTACTGCAGCAGTATAATTAGGAGGGCAATGGAAGGTGAAGCAAGTGAAATACTCAATAAAGCTGCACTTAAGTTATTTTCAGCCATGTAAATTACTGCACGTGGGAAAATGAAGACTTCTTGAAAAATACCATTACCTGCTTACTGCAAACAATCAGGTAGACTGGAATACAGTTGTATGAATTAATGGTGCATCTCCAGAACCACAATACTTCCTAACCTGCCTCGTCCCTGCGGATTTTTCACCACTAACCACCCCCCAATCCCGGCAGATTTTCAATTTTTTTTTTTTTGGCTAAAGCCTCCGCTTTTTATAAGAAACATCGAAAATTCAGAGAGAAAGTGCTCAGTTGAGTTTAGATATATGGTAGAAGTAAGAGTACCTTTACCTTGTTACCGTGTTCTTTCAGGCTAGGCTCGAGAGAAAACGTTTTCTATTGGAGGGGTAGCTATTCCAAACCATTCATAACTGGTTAGATATTTATTAATTTAGTACGAATTTATATGTAGTCCAAGAGTATATAGGTTTTCAGACAATAATATAGATGATATGAGCGTTGTTCACTCACCAAAAACATCAACATATGGCACCTTCTTTTACGACGTTACTGCCTCATCACTTCTGTTTGTTTCTTCCTCTGGCTTATTTCTTCCTTTGTCCTCCACCTCAAGAATCACTTTCACCTTGAATTTCGTCATTGGTGAGACCGTGGTGCGACATGTCTTTACTGGCCAGGTCACTGCTAACAGGTGAGTTGCCGAGAAAATGGCGTGAGGGGGGTAGGGGGTTTCAGGTGGGGCCAGGCATTATCCCCACCTGGCGCTGGATAGAGGATGGTCTCCCTCATATGTCTAACAAAAATCACCCGTGAAACTTGAAAAATGTGCAAATGACGGACCTAGCAATTGCATAATGTATGGATGGATATGTCGTCGGGTGTCACCGTGACAACACGTGGTGACGTATCCATATGTCGTCGGGACGACTCGGGTTAAAGGTGTTAGGACCCAACATGGGTAGAAGACTAGCTTACGTATTAGGTGGCATTGCAGGATTGGAAAACCTCTAGTCTTCCTCTTGGGGATTTTAATCACTTCCTTTTCTCAACTCTAGTGTACCAAAGTTTTCATTTCCACCATAATTGCAAAGATAATACAAAATCCTGTTCCTCCTTCAGACCAGTTCCAGTTCTACTCATCTATTATCCTTCGTCCTCACTCTACGTCTCCAGACCGCTTGTTCTCTGTGTTCTTTGTTCCTGTGAACGAATATTTAATTCTGCAGCTTCAATCCCTTTCACCCTTTGTCGCCCTCTTGTGTTGCTCCACTATTTCAGCTTTTATACTTATTACTTTATTGCTATTCACCCACAAAATCGTTCAATAGCCTCACAGTCGCCTTCCTTGATCCCCCACTATTTTTGCTTCTTCTCACCTTTTCTCTCCCTCTCATTATTTTGTTTTTTATCGCCCGCCTTTATCAAGGCAGACTGATAATGTTTTGCCGGCGTCTGTGTGTATGTGTGTGTGTATGTGTGTGTGTGTGTGTGTGTGTGTGTGTTTATTTCAACTGTTTCTGTTTCTTAATAATTTTTCTCGTCACCTCTCTGCTTTTCTTTTTCTTGACTAATATTGTCATCCCTGTTCCTT
The DNA here is from genome assembly GCF_032717465.1 of Coenobita brevimanus. Classification (NCBI taxonomy): domain Eukaryota; kingdom Metazoa; phylum Arthropoda; class Malacostraca; order Decapoda; family Coenobitidae; genus Coenobita; species Coenobita brevimanus. Next base: position 16,030,539 of record NC_136970.1, on the reverse strand, counting down.
TACTAATCTTATCTTCCGTGTTATCACTGTGTTTGCTCTGCCACCATTCTGTGTGTCTTACTTTTTCAGTTCACCTTCAGTTCCCAACCAGTGGTACAATGCTAGTTTCCGTCATTTACTAAATTCCTCTCCACATGTCCAAACCATCTCAGTGTATTTCTCCTAATTTTCTCTGTCACATCCACATCCACCCCACAACGTTCTTTAACTTCTTCTTTCGACAACCTGTCCCTCCATGTCACCTCACATGCTCCTCTCAAGTAACTCATTTCCATTGCTCTCACTCTTGACTTTTTCCCCTCTAGCAAGGTCCACGCCTCGCTTCCCTACGTCAGGGTAGGGATCACAGTACTATCATGCAGTGACTTCTTAACTTCCATACTCGCCTCCCTATTTCTCATCACCACTTTCATTGAACCAACAACCTTCCTCCCCTGCTGCACTCTTTCAAGCACTTCATCCTATATCTTCCATCCTTACTCATCACACTACCCAAGTACTTGAATGCACTCACATTCTCCAAATCCTCACCATCCAACCTCACTGTGTATTCTGTAACTTCATTCCCCTCAAACGCCATAGTTTTACTCTTCTTTATGTTAACTTTCAGATTCCTCTTCTCACACACTGTTCCAAATTCATTCACCAAACCTTGCAACTTCCATTAATCTTCACCCAACAATACTGTATCATCAGCAAAAAGCAACACTGGAATCTTCCACACCTCACCCTCATTCATTAGAGCCACCCCCACATCCACTGCCCTACTTTGCACCTCCTTTACAACCCCATCCATGAATATATCAAACAGCCACGGAGACATCACACATCCTTGTTTCAGTCCCTCATTTAGATCAAAGAACTCACTCAGCTCACCATCCACTCGCACCGTAGCCCTAGCTCCCTCTCTCTCTCTTAACAGCACTCTACAATTTCCCATCCACTCCATATATTCTTAATACCTTCCACATACCCTGCCTATCCACTCTGTTCTTCTCCAACTAGCTCCTCTGTTATATGCCTAACCTTATCAATAAGTGATCTACCATATATTATTCCAATCACACTAAGAAGGCAAATACCTCTCTGGTTACCACATACTTCTCTCTCCCCTTTTCCTTTGTATAAAGAACAGTTATTCCAATCCTCTAGAACCCTTCCCTCTTCCCAGGCCAATCTACTAAACTTCCACATCCACTCCACAACAATCACACCCCCATACTTCAGCACACTCCATCAGTTCCTGGGGCCTTTGCCATCTTGATCTTTGCTTCTACTACTTCTGCCATAAAGATCTCCTCCTCCCTCCTCTCATATCTTCTTCTCCCAGCCATTCCCCAACCACTTATAATCGCACTGTTCTTACTCACTACATTCAGCAAATCCTCAAAGTGCTCCTTCCATCTCCTCATTTTCTCTGTCTCTTCTCCACCAACAATCGGTTATTCTTATCTTTCACCCTACTACTATTTCCCCTTTCACACTGTCTTACTTCTTTACCTCCTTCCAAAACAATTTCTTACTTTCCCTCAATTTCACACTCAGATTCCTCCTGAACTCTTCATCCACTCTCTTCTTACTCTCCTTCACTAATCTCTTCACCTCCCTTCTCCTGCTCACATATACCTCTCTCCCTCTCTCTCTCTCTCTCTCTCTCTCTCTCTCTCACCTTCTCCCCTACCTGTACTCGCTAGCCAGTCACTATATGTAGGTGAACTGGAGAGAGGGAGAGGGAATGGGAGACTGAGGATGAGGTGGAGGGATGGAGTTGAGAGGTATATGAAAGAGGGGAGAGTGAGTTTGGGGGAGGGCTGACAGAGCGACTTGGAGGTGTTTTGTCTGCGGCCACCCTTTGCGGGATTAGGGCGTCGGGCTATAGATAGATAGAAACTATATTTCTCCCACATTTATCATTTGCCTCTCTCTCTCTCTCTCTCTCTCTCTCTCTCTCTCTCTCTCTCTCTCTCTCTTAGGATTTTAGTTTCCTCGGCTACTCGAAGCTTGTACTGTGGAGATTTTTTTTTTTTTTTTCGTTTTGCTCTTATATATTTCCTGGCATGTGTGTGTGTTTTTTTTTACTCAACTCTGCATACTTTTCTTTCCTGATAATACCGCAGTATATATTCTTATTACGTTTGTGTCCCTGAACAGACTTTGCCCATTCATTTCTCTTACTAGACCTTTTTTATTATTTCCTTCAGTAATTTTAATCCAATAACTTCACTGTGCCAGATTTTCCTTGTTTGCTTTCCTGATAATACTACACTATATGCTCTTATTATGTTTGTTTCCCTGAACAGACTTTGTCCATTCATTTCGTTTAGTAACTTTTTTTTATTACCTTCAGTAATTATCATCCATTATCTTTACACTGCCAGATTTTCCTTGTTTGCTTAACGTATCAGTCACTTTCTCCATTTCTCATTCTTCACTCAAAATCACATTTTCACACCGCCTCAGCATGTTCTGCCTAGCTTTAAAGTTTACTAAAGTTTTTGCAGTGATGTCTGCCATTAAGATGACATGTTAACATGTAGTGGATTATGTATTACAACTCAATAATCAGTGGACAACATCACTCGTAGTCCAATTCGGCCAACTCTGCTTCACCGCTAACGATATCACGCGTTCCATGGCAGATTGAACAGTCAGATACAACGAACTGTGAAATTTTGATATCGTACTATTCACTTCACTGAAAACGGTGAAAATAGAAAAGTCCTCCCCCCCGTGTGTGTGTGTGTGTGTCACTCTCGATTCTTGTAGTAGGAATTAAAGATGAATACAGTGAGTTGATCTTAATTTATTATCTTCAGGGAAAATCTAAGTTGAGCAGGGTATGTCTTACAGAGACTTAATATAATAAGGAAGTCTAGTTGGGCCCCTCTTCTTGTTCACTCACTCTCTCTCTCTTTCTCTCTCTCTCTCTCTCTCTCTCTTCTCTCTCGCCCATGTTGCTAGGCTCGTTCTCCCTACTACCTGCCGGTTCTATGGCCTGTCTCCTTCTGAGCTCTGCTTCCTAAATTCTGGTGTAGCAGGGGACGTGTCACGTGTGTTACACTGTGGTTGGAAAGTTCTAGAAGCCTGTGTGTGAGTATGTGTGTATGTGTGTGTATGGTCACGAGGCGCTGTTGTGTGCCTATAAAGCATTCCTTGAGTTAAGAGTGTGTAAGCATGTTTAGCATTGCTCGATTCTCGCAGACACAATACCTTCTCATCAGGACTCCATATTATAATTACAAATCATAATAGATAAATAGATAAATAGATAGATAGAGAGACAGATAGAAGCAGCAAGTCAGATGATGAGAAGGTATTGTGTGATTGGTTTCCTGTGAGAGTGGGGCTGCGACAGGGATGTGTGATGTCACCTTGGTTGTTTAATATTTACATGGATGGTGTTGTAAGGGAGGTGAATGCAAGAGTTTTAGGTGGAGGTCTGAGTCTGGTGAATGTTGATGGTGGAGAGTGGAATCTGAAGCAGCTGCTGTTTGCAGATGATACTGCACTGGTGGCTGATTCAGAGGAGATTGAGACAGTTGGTAGAGGAGTTTGGAAGGGTGTGTGAAAGGAGGAAATTGAAAGTAAATGAGAATAAGAGTAAAGAGATGAAATGTACGAGGTTGGTAGATGGTAGGGGGATGAATATAGTTTTGAATGGCGAGTTGCTTGAGGAGGTAGAGTGTTTTAAATATCTAGGGTCACATGTTGCTGTGGATGGAAGAATAGATGCAGAAGTGAAGTTTAGAATAAATGAAGTAGGAAAGGTGCTGGGAGGAATGAAAAAAGTGTTTAGATGTCGTTCGCTTAGAATGGATGTAAAAAGAAGGCTGTATGAGGGTGTTGTGGTACTGACTGCATTATATGGGGCTGAAACATGGAATATGGGTGTAGCAGAGAGGAAAAGTTTGAATGTAATGGAGATGAGGTGTCTGAGGAGTATATGTGGAGTGACGCGTATGGATCGAGTGCGAAATGATAAAGTGCGAAGAACTGGAGTTGTTCGGGAGATGGCTGGTAGAGTTGAGCAGAGGGTGTTGCGATGGTTTGGGCATATGGAGAGAATGGATAATGAGCGATTGGTGAAAAAGATAACTAGATCTGATGTGAGCGGTGTAAGGCTGAGAGGAAGACCACGAATAGGATGGATGGACAGTGTGAAGAGAGCGCTGGATGCGAGAGGGATGTCTGTTGAGCAAGGAAGAGTGGCTGTGCGTGACAGAAATAAATGGAGAGATATTGTGAATGAATAAGTGATGACGCAGCCCTGAGGGGATATTCTCCCGCATTTGGTCTGATCAGTTATTTCAGGTCAGGTGCGGGTAAGGGGATGAGTCTGTTATGATGTGGCAGGGGTAACCCAGCTCTGCTGTCGGGCCCTGGTGCGGATGACACTGATTGCATTGCGCAGTTGACCCTTGTGCGGTGTGGTGAGGTGAGGATCTGTCCGTTCTCCCCTTTGGGGCTAAGATGCGAATGAATGTGTTTGAATGGATGAGTAAATGGGGAGTGTGTCGTCCTGTCTCGGCTACCTCCCTTTCCTTGGGGGAAGCAGCCTAGGTATATATATATATATATATATATATATATATATATATATCATGGTTGTGCAGAGATTAAGAGGTTGTGTTTAACCCTTTCACTCAAAGACGTCTTCCCTATGCTGAAGGAAATAGTCTGGTGGTGGTAATAACAATGCAGTTTTAATGGCCAATTCATTCGTCTGGTAGTTCCTTCCATCTGGTAATGACTTTCCCTATAGCATATACCTGCTTAACCCACTCAGTAATCTATTTCACCTGGCTAATTTTCCACTTTGAAAAATCTGCCTCAGCTGAGTGGTACTTGTCACTCACTCTGTAATTTATATTTTTCTCCTCCTGCTATGTATTTCAGCTGCCTTGTAATTTACTTCAACGATATTAATATCATTGCATATAACTGCCAAATGTTGTGCGCCTTTCCTCGATCTCTTAGGCTCTAAAAACCTTTATAAAACACTGAAAACAAAGAATACTCATGGGATGTTATGACTGGAGAAGACAAGTGACATTAAAAACTTAATGATGAATGCGGGAACGAGGGAGATGAGAGGATATATAATTAAATTAATTGATAAATGAATATCAGCATTAACTGCTAGGACCAAATTACTCTTTATGTAGGAACCCAAGACTAGGCTACCGTAGTGCAGAATGTATAAGACTATAATCAGCCTTCGCTCCTGGTGGAATAACATGGTCGAAAAACCTTATGGTATATTTCAAACCTTTCAGCCGAGTGTTGATGGGACAGAAAGGAAATTGTACAATACAAGAGATGGAGGAACACAAATGGAAAATTGAACTGGAATTAAAAAATTGAAATACATGTAATGATGAGAGAGAGAGAGAGAGAGAGAGAGAGAGAGAGAGAGAGAGAGAGAGAGAGAGAGAGAGAGAGAGAGAGAGAGAGAGAGAATTTATCGAACCGTGGAAATATTTGCCCAACCGGAGATAAGTTGTGGCGTCCTCATAATATACCATCTCTCTCTCTCTCTCTCTCTCTCTCTCTCTCTCTCTCTCTCTCTCTCTCTCTCTCTAATAGACAGATTAAATATGTGTAACGGTCTTCATCTCTCTCTCTCTCTCAATAGACAGATTAAATATGTGTAACGGTCTTCATCTCTCTCTCTCCTCCTGCCACTCTCTCCTTCCCTGGCCTTTTCTCTTCCACTGTCTTGTGTCTCAGTCTTCTATCACGTGATCTGTCATTTTTTAAGGCCTAGACTGCCCCTAAGTTGAGAAAAACCGTCGACGCCGGCCATAATAAAATACTTAAGTGGCTCCATATGGATTAAAAGAATCAGCCCTATTGTTACCTGGCTCATTTTCTTTTTACCTGCGGATATAGCCAGCAGCTCAATGAGTGTCCAGCGTTTTTCTTCTGTTTCTGGCGGATTTGTTAAAGAGAGGCCTTTGGAGACATAAAATTGGTACCATATAAGGTAATTTGCCATGGATAATCCAAATCTGCCATCAGGTGACACCTGAGGTGGAGCCATCTAGCGACAACTTTAGAAAAAATGATTAATTTAAGCCTATTGAGACATAAAAGTGGTCCCATATAAGGTTATTTGATATGGAGAATCCAAAATAGCCGATGGTCCCAGAACAATTTCATTCTTGTCAGCGTCTTCCCGCCAGCAAACGTTTCTGGCAGCAGCTGTGATTAATAGTAAAATGTTGTCGTGCATTTAAAGCGAGGATATTATGTGTGTGTGTGTGTGTGTGTGTGTGTGTGTGTGTGTGTGTGTGTGTGTGTGTGTGTAGATGCAGACTAATGTCATCAGGGAAAGCTTTGTTGGTATTAAAGCTTCGAGATTACCACCTCCTTTGATATACCGGTATTACAGTTGGGAGCGGCGGTGAATAATGATGTGGGCGTGGGTTTTTGCGTGGGTTTGTAGGTGAGTGTAGTGGTAGGTATGGATGGAAACAAGGTGGGTGTAGTGTGTGTGTGTGTGTGTGTGTGTGTGTGTGTGTGTGGGTGGGTGGGTGGGTGGGTGAGAGAGAGAGAGAGAGAGAGAGAGAGAGAGAGAGAGACAGACAGACAGACAGACAGACAGACAGAGACAGAGAGTCTGAGCTTGAATTGCTTGTGAGAATTTTTTTTTTCAAAGGTTATCTTTAATATATTACATTGTTCGTAGGCTACGGTGTTGCCTCCTGGCCATGTCTATCAGTTACATCCCCTTTATTGTCTAAATTGACTTTCCAAAATGTTTAAATTATCCTTATCACCTTCAACCTTTTGTCAAGAAGAAACATCCCTCAGTTGAACAGAATCGTCCAATGGTAACCAGAATTTGATATCTAAATGAGAGAGAGAGAGAGAGAGAGAGAGAGAGAGAGAGAGAGAATCCAAGACTGAGTAGTGACCTACAAGGTGTCAGAATTTGTTTGCTTTGCGAATGCGTATGCGTATATAGTATATTTTTGCTGTCTTGCAGTAATGACACCAAGCCTCCACTGGGCCACTACATGATCCCGACTGATTATTAGTTCCCTTCCTGGCAAACCGGTCGGGGACTATAGGTTTGCTCGGTTCCGTCAGTACGTCCGTCCATAGTTTCGTGTCAGCTCTGTAACTTCCGCATGCATGGACAGATTTTGAAATAACTTCCCACAATTCTTCCCCATACCATGATTGTGTGTCGCCCGGAACAGCCAGCCATCTTCTCCAAAGGTCAAGGTCTTTACATACCCATATCATATACACAGTACATATGTTATGCTATCATACCCACACTGTATACAGTACACAGTATATATGTATGGTTATCATCCGGTAGGGGACTTTGTATTGCATGGGAACATTTCATTCACTCATTATTAGTCTTTAACATCTGATCCTGCAATGCAATGATGTGAGGCGGTGCCTCACGGAAGCTCATGACAGTTTGGATAATGGATAAGTACATTGACAGTGGGCCAGATTTGGCATCACCCACTGTTCTTATTTGTACAGTATGCTAATCCACAACATGGCCGAATTATATTTACACACATCTTGTTTACACAACATACCATCTTTACAGAGACCCACTTCCTATAGGTTATTCTCAAGTTTCGATTGGCATGACAAAGGAATGATGAATGAAACAACAGTCTTCAGTATACTGCTATAGTTCTTTTCAGGGTAGAGTTGAACGAGGATAATTGGAAAATGTGTTTTAAAACGAACCTGAACAAAGAAAAACATATTTTTTCCCCGTAAGACACATACAAAATGATGTTGTCTGTATATTCCTCTTGTTCGCACCAAATCTGTTGAATTAGACTGAAGCTGAAAACTTCATTGTCACTAAACGTACGATAGTAGGAGTGTGTGTGTGTGTGTGTGTGTGTGTGTGTGTGTGTGTGTGTGTGTGTGTGTGTGTGTGTGTGTGTGTGTAATGTCATCAGTGAAGGCTTTCGTGATGTTTAGGCTCCGAGATGCACCACTTCCTTTGATATACAGGTAATACAGTTGGATGTGAGAATCAGTGACGATGTAGATGTAGGGTGAGCGTAGGAGAGAGAGAGAGAGAGAGAGACCATTTCCGTGGCTAATTAGTGTCTCTTCCTGTTATTAAATGACACTGTCATACTCCCAGTCCTACTCTGTACTAAGACATACTCCAATCATTATTATAATATTACTCCTACTCCTTCTCCCTCTCCTCCTACTGTGAACAAAGAATATTATCCTTTTCCCTGTCCTGATACTCTGTATTAACACATATCTTTATAATATTGCCCTTACTCCTTCTCCCTCTCCTCGGTCCTTCGTCTTCCCTTCCATTCGCTGACATTTAGCCTCTCTTGCATCTGTGTCTACCTCATTCTCTGGTTCCGTCGTTTCACTCACAGTCTAAGTAATAGACTGTGGTTTCACCTTTCTCTCTCCGTCTCCCACTCTCTCCCTCCGTTTCACTCTTGTACACCCCCTTCTTGTTTTCACATTTATATCGTTAATCCCCTCACTCTGCCAGCTTCTCTTTTCAGATCTATCCAGTCTCCCTTCTTCCTTTAGGTATTCTAATTTTTTTTATGTTCCCCCCCTCTCTCTCTCAGCATCCTTGCTGTCATACGGATGTTTTCTTAACACCGGGTAAACAATATAAAACTAACTTCATAGACAGAAAATAAATCCAGCATCAGGAGTGCAATTAATATTTTTAGTCTCGAATTTCATTTTATAGCTACTGCTATAGTCGCCTAATTTTTATATTAATGTTATAGGCATATCAATCTTTCATCCTAAATCCTTGTTTTTTAACCTTCTCGTCATCGATGACGCACAGCGAGTCTTTTGGGCCCTTCCATGACTATCTGTGATGACGCATTTTACGTCCTCAAATCACAAAAGCTTACGTCAAAGTAAAAGTTTTCGGCTGATCTGCGTCATTTTTGGAAGCGTCCTAGTTCCCGCGCCTCTCGCCAAAAGTAATGGCTAGGCAACCTCGGGGCCCAAGACGCGCGGCAGCACGGGCGAGATGATAAGTAACACGTCAGCTGTCAGGCAGGAAGGTAGTGTGCGGCTGGGGATTTAAATTTTACTCTCTCTACCCTGTCCCGGGACTCACGTCATATTTCACTGTACCAATAATGCTTGTGTGTTGTTTTGGGGCACTATTGTGATTAGATTTTGTGTTTGTGATAGGGAATAAGGTTTTGATGAATCAATCATGCCCATTATTCTACCGTTGGCCCAACGAAGATACTGGTAAGGCTACCCTGTTTATCGGCGTTTCCCAGCAACTACGCTGCCTCTTCTCTGCACCCAGTTTGAGTATTTAACATTTGAATAACAGTGATAGTGATGCAGGTGAATGTAGTGCGCAACAGCGAGTGAGGAAAGACATGGTGAAACGTTTAGCTTAGCTGAGGGAGGCGGGAAACCGCTTGATGACACCGCGTTGTCAATAACGGAATATTTTCCAAGGTGTGGATGAAGTCCTTGTTATATGGTGGATAGTGTTAGTGTGCAATAGATAGGAGTATAGTGCAATGAGTGTACGTGATGAAATAATGGCTAGGGCAGGAGTCAGTTTCGCATTACAGCCAGGACAAGCCGTTGTGAGTAGAGGAAATACAGTAGGTTTTTATAGGAATATTTGCTTTTATCAAATTGTTATATTTATTCTGTATGCTTTCTGTGTGAAATAAAGCATGAGTGTTGTTGGTAGGTTTATCGTATGCTTGTGTGGATGAATGTAAACACTTCATCACATGATCATCAAAAAATATTATCTGCGAAACCTTAGGTATCGCAGATGTGACATACAGAGCACGATCAGGAACTGTTGTGGTGAAAATATAATGTATGTTTCATAAAATGATGGATTTCATTATGTGTATTGTGAAAATATCATAAACACTGCAGTGTCTTCTCTGCTACACCTTATGAGACAGGTAAGTGTCACGTATATCTCTTTTGGTGAAATGTACTGTGTTTCCTATGTATTGATAAACTGGGCTATGTTTTATGTGAAAAGAAAGTGAAAAAGTGACGCACGTCCTCGTAAGGAACAATTGCATGTACATATATATATATATATATATATATATTTTGGTGAAATGTACTGTGTTTCCTATGTATTGATAAACACACATACACATACACATACACATACACACAGACATGCACACACAAACACACACACACACACACACACACACACACACACACACATAAACACATATACACATAGATACACACACACACATCCACATATACACACACACATACACACATACAAATACACACACACATACACACACACACATTACAAAACTCCTCTCCCAACCAATGTGGTCCTGCAGGAAGATCATCGCCACTGGAGAAGTACAATATATATATATATATATATATATATATATATATATATATATATATATATATATATATATATATATATATATATATATATATATATATTTTTATCTTTTTGCCTCTTTCTGCCAGTATATTTACATATACATATATGTCGTTATTTACCTCAACACAAATAACAGGGAAATAAGTTCTGTTTCTGTTGCTAGCAACAGGTTTTGTGTTCGTGTGTTGTTTCCGAGAGGACTAAAAACTAAAAAGAAATAATTATATAAGATAGTTGTTGGTATAAAATCAAAGAAACCGTAGCTAGCAAGCATAAAACATGTTCGCGCGCTAAGGGAAAGTACTGTAAGTCAGCGCGGCTGCCGGCAGTTCAGCGCGGGGCAAAATACATCATAGTTTATTGCAATTTTCTCGAGAACTATAAGGCCTAGGATTACCATACTTGTCTTAAATGAAAGCCAATGAAATTCTGCATCGGATAATGAAATAAAAACCTATTGCTCTTACTGAAAATTCGCCACAAAATCTCTCCGATTATAAAAGTTGTACTCTGTCGAACCAGAGTTTTTACTTTATCGCTTATTACTCGAAGATCATACCTCGTATCAAACTGGGACACCCGGCATTCGAAAGCTAATAAAATTCTCTTTCGATTGATGGTAAAACATGTAGAGATTGTTCGTAAACATTCGACTTATGATGTTGGGAAGTGAAATCGGCATCACGAATGTTTATTCTCAGCTTCCTAACTTCTGTATAGTGTTTTTTTTTTTTTTCAATCGTGTAGAACAAACATCGGCGAGTACCATATGTGGCTATGATGGGAAAATAAATATTTTTGGGTCGTGAAAATAAGCCGAGAATACACATTATCGGAGCGCGCGGCCGCGGGGCGGGGGGATTGTCACACCCGCGAAAACTTAAAAACTAATGTGAGAGCGAGGGGGTTAAATTGTATTTTAACATTTTTCAGCATACATTTACTTCAAGTGTGAATCATAAGCTTTTCCCATCATCTGTTTTCTATTTCTCTACATAATGCCTTCATCTAGTCGTAGTCACCTTTCCCCACTCCATTCCTTCCCCTAATTATCTAACAGATTTGGCTTACAGTTCTCCTCCTTCCTTTTCTTAGCCCATTCATGTCAACCTGTGCTTCTTATTGGCCACCTTCACTTCTTGCCTGGCTCTCATTATCTTTCTAAAACCCTCGCCTTATTCCTTGCGTTTGTTTCAGGCACAGATGTTATCACATTACAAGTATAAGAGAGAGAGAGAGAGAGAGAGAGAGAGAGAGAGAGAGAGAGAGAGAGAGCAAAAATTTAACGAGACAGCACAAGATGTGCAGAGGAGAGGACGGAGCGACAGTGTTCTACCTGACCCTAAATCTAACATGCCATACTGAATGGAGATCTAACCTCAATCTTATACAGATATATAAATTTGACAGTGGTGCACCACAGCTCGGTGGGGGCTGGAGTCCTTTTACAAGGGGTCAGACTCTGTGCCAGAGAATTTTGGGGCAGTTTTATCTTCATGGTAAACATAAACATGTGTATCTGCTGAGATGACATCACCACACGAGTTTGCTGACACAAGGCCACGCCAATCAACGTGTGACTGACACCAGGCACTTCTCACCCACTACTCATTACTCATTACTTACATAGCTCCTACTCATACTCATTTATTTCCACAGTATGGAGTTGGAAATTCGACGTTCTATGCTGAGGTTTGCCTGTGACTACAGCTGTTAACCACCACATGCACCAGGCCATGGAATTTCCTGAGTAATATCGTCCATCAACACAGCCCTAGAATTATCAAGAGATCTTCACTCAACCCTGCATTTTTCTTCCGAGATCGACAGTTGCATCGACACGCCTCTCCGATCTGTATCAAGTGGGTGAAATTATACCTACTCATTTCTTCTCAGTGCTAAAATTAGGTATATTCAACTCCTTTACTTATTTCTATATATACACTTATACACTCACTATCTATCATTTATTACAACTCATTTACTCATCTGTTTAGTTAGGACATAAACAAAAGGCGTATTTCATAACACCATATCTTAATGACAGGGATATTTTCGCCACCACCCACGTTAATACCATATGAAAAACAATTAGCTCCAACAGTGGATTCACAATTAGGAGAGCACCAAGGCAACATACCCATTGTACAAAACTCAACACAAACTAAAGATCAAGAAACAAATACGTCAGTTCCAGATGATGAGTGGGAAACCCCCTCTGACGTAGCAAGTGAGGACTTTGTCGCTGACTTGCACACATATGCCAATATACTTAACAGGGTTCACCGTTCCGGCCGATCCTATTCCACCATTCCCTCACACAACAATAAACAAGTCCAAGTTAAATTAACAGAGCAAACAGTGAAAATGAATAACGCAACAAAAAACGCGGATCAAACATCCCCACCTCATGTTTATGTTTACCATGAAAATAAAACTGCCCCAAAATTCTCTGGCACAGAAAACGATCGTATTGACGTCATTTCATTGGTCAGTCAGTGCGAACAAATCTTTATCAAAAGACACATACTAGATGAACAAGAGAAAAGGACCGAGAATACGTCGAGAGAGAAAAAGAAAACAAGCAAACGAAGAGTGAGACAAGACTCACAACTCATAACCACCTGACCTCACCCTCCTCTCTCTGCTACCGCCCCCCAACCTCCACCCCTGACGCAGGAGTGAAGAGGTCAAGACGACGAAGCAAATACCAAGCCCATATTCACAACTCATCTTACTTACTCATCTTCACTCAAGTTACTCGTCGCTACTCATTTACTCACCACAGCTACCAGTGTGGGAAGTCGACGTCACCATACAGTACGTGTTTGCTGAGACGACGCCACGTCAATCAATTCGTGTGTGACACCACCACTCACACCACGGTAAAAACTAGTGACTTACATAGTTACTTCATTTATACAATACACAGTGATAAACAAAAAAGAAACTACTGCACAAACATATAAAACGTGCTGTATAGTTACAACTTAAATACATATACCTACATCAATTATCTTCACAATTCAGTCATTAAATACTTGCACCAACAATAAATAGTCTACACTGTACATATTCATTCATTTATTATAACATTTATTTACTACCAACGAGTGTTACCATTTATACCTACATAAAATACGTGTTTCATACATACAGCTATACATTATCACATCTACAAAGTAATAAAGAAAATATACCATCACAGTTACTAAGTGAGCGATTAAAAGAACTGTATTAAACATTTATTAATTAAAGCTACCTTGTGGAAACAGATAAATAATATTAAGTTACAAGGAAAACCAGAAAAAAAAATGGCCAACACAAATGACGTTAACAAGAATGAACACCTTCAACACAATCCTGAAGACAAAGATTTCCACACAATGCTGACACATATATCGCCCACGATAGGTACAAGTGAACAATAAGTCAGTGTATATAGTTAATACTGTATATAATGTATATATATTTTTATATAAAATAACAATATATGGAACTATATAATATCATTTTCAGTAATATCTGTGCAATATAAACTAAAGCTTAAAAAAGGGTCCCAGGGAAATTAGCCAGCAATTATGCAACCTCGAACAATGTTCTGGTGTCAACATCTTTTTCCATATGAAGTTGTAGTATCACACATTTTACATAATAATTTTTAAAGCTGTTTAGTCATAATTAACAGTGTGTAATGAAGTGTGAATGATGAACAACCAAATATCATTTCGCTGTTAGCTGTGGTATAGAGAAGAAGGTGGATGGCAAACCACAAGTGCCACCCTGTTTCAATTATAAAATGAAGGTTAGGAGAAGTGAAAAGATATATGAATAGTGCGTAAGTGTAAAGTCCTGGGGAACCATTTATTATGTTGGCATATGTGAATGTACTTAATGCCATTTTATAGAGGTGTATAATGTGCTAGTAGAGTTGTCATTTATCTCTACTTTTTGCATAAGCCCAGAGTATATGTAATGCTCGGCACCTCACATTTAGCTGGCCTCAGCACCGCGCCCTAGTCGGCTCGGTGAGCGTACAGCGTCAGAGGCCATTTTACAGTTTTAAAGGGAGGTTGTATCGCTCTTACATATCTCTCGGGTCGCAGTTATATTATTCTGTGCCCAATAAAGAGAGATTTAATCTGCTCATTTCTGTCACCTTACGCTACCACTTAATAACAGACCAGCTTCCACCTTCTCGTGGCAGAGGACCTTTGGTGGGAAGTGTCAGGCAGTGACGGCGAGCTGACGTGTACTACAGACAGTGCCGTCAATCCAACACGGTGGTCTAGTTATACTATAACAGCAGAACATTTAATATGTAGTCAACTGCTACTCCATAACGGCTACATTAAATTGTTGGCCAGCAGTGCGACAATACATTTTATTGGTGCTAGCGGTGGCACGATATTTAGTGCTAGCCGTGTACCGATACATTAAATTGGTGGCAGCGGTGGGATACAATACGTGCTAAAGGGATTTATGTTGTGAACCAGTAACCCTTGCAATCGCTCGTTCCTGAAGGTGAAACAGAAAATCTTACTCTACTGTTGTAAGGGGACTAATTACCAGTGAGTTAAGTGGAGCAGATAAACTGGAGTGGTGAATATTAATTCCTCCCATTATTCTGCCAGTGCGAGATTCCTATCTTAAGCACAAACTGGCAGTTATCTCACCCTGTGGTGTGTGAGATATCTCCATCTTCAAACGCAAACTGGCAAGAATCTCGCGCTCGTGTGTGAGAGGTGAGATAAGGAGAGTTCAAGCCAGTGCGGTGAGGAGTGGGTCAACTAGCGACTTCTAGCAACTAGAGGCGTGGACGGCCGAAGCGAGCCGAGGGAGACCGAAAGCGGCGGGCCTGGCGTGATGCAGGGCGAACCACTCACTTGCTAACTCCCACAGCGAGCGGGCTGCCGCGTATGGTTGGAGGAGTCTGGTGGAGTGTGGAACGTGGAATGTGGAACATCATCCTGGACTTTCATATCTAGGTAATGTCCATGCATAGTAATCCACACACACACACACACACACACACTTGAATCAACACACGTTAGTTAGTTGATGAGTGGAAATAAAGGTTTCCCTTGAAATAAATATACTTTCTGTAATTTATATGTCTCCCGTGTCACTTTCCATAACTATCCTTTTTTATGTCAGTTTATCTTCCTGTAACTGGGAGGGGAATATTACTGACAAGGTTGGATGGATACAGTGAAAAAGTGGGGACGTAGAATTAGGGGAAATAGAGATAGCCAATCCCACTAGACTCAGAATTTTATGAGTGGGTTGATACATCAAATAAAGGTGCTCAGACATATTAAATGAGTGAAGGACATATTGAGGATCAAGGTGATGAGGATATTTCTGAAGGACAGGATGAGGATTTGAACGTTTTGCATTTGCGTTCTGGTCATACTTATTCAACAGTCCCAGAGCAATCAGTTAGATCCAAAATGGCCACTAGTCTTGCTAATGAGGGTAATCCTAGTGAGGAGACTGTG
The DNA here is from genome assembly GCF_032717465.1 of Coenobita brevimanus. NCBI lineage: Eukaryota > Metazoa > Arthropoda > Malacostraca > Decapoda > Coenobitidae > Coenobita > Coenobita brevimanus. The sequence continues at coordinate 16,014,633 of NC_136970.1, read as the reverse complement.
GAGTTGAGACAACAACAGTACCTTTGGTCACTCAGGATATGCAAAATTCAGTCATTACTGATAGTACTACAACCACTCACATACCTGTGTATACTTCAGATGTTTTTAGTACAACACAAGGTTTTGGACAGAATTTATTTTCTGTTCCTTATTCAAATGCATGGGGTATAAACACAGATGGTATTGACATGCAAACCCAGAATCCTAATCAATGGGACATGAATACTAATATTGACATGCAAACCCAGAATCCTAATCAATGGGGCATGAATACTAATATTGACATGCAAACCCAGAATCCTAATCAATGGGGCATGAATACTAATATTGACATGAAAACCCAGAATCCTAATCAATGGGGCATGAATACTAATATTGGCATGCAAACCCAGGGTCCTTATCCAAATACCTGGGGCATGACTAACAATATGGGCGTGCAAGGTCAGACTAACCCTCCTCCTTTGTGGCAGATACCTGTACCTAATCTGGCTACTGATATAGTACAGCAGCATCCTAACTGTACTGAAAGTCAGGCTTTGGTGAAGGCAGGCATATGCTATGCAGAAGCTAGCAAAGCCTTGCAAACTTCGGGCTGGAGAGATACAGCTACTAGTTCTCCACAGCAAAGGACCAAGGCTGTTAAGCCAGAGGTGAAAAGATGGTGTGTCATACATGGGCATTGTCCTCGTGAAACGGACTGTTGTCCCTTTGTCATTGAAACGAGGAAGAAACTAGGGAACCCAGCTAGTTTGGGGGAAGCTCAGGGCCACGCGCAAAAGTAATTAAAATAGTACAATCCACCGATGCGTGTGTGGCAGCTATTACTAAGGTGGACTTATTATCTATTCCTTGGATCATAGGGAAAGGCCAAGTGTCCCTGATCGTAGATACAGGGGCATGTACAAACATTATTTCTAGTAAAGAGTTGGAAAGACTTAAAAGTGAAATGCCTCTAACAAACTGGACATTATCACCACCTGATGTAATGTTGACAGGTGTGACAGGGAGTAGAATGAAGATTGTAAGCCAGGTGCCGTTGACATTGAGGGCAGATAAACGATCTCCTGTGTTACGTGCTACGTTTTATTTGGTTGAGGATTTTCCTCTGCCAGCTGATGGGCTGTAAGGCTTTGAAACCATGGAGGAGTATGATATAGTAATACACCCTCAAAGACATTCCATTTCCTTTAATGGGAAAGAGTTTGTAGGCCTTAATCCCTCAGCAACACGAACTGGAACTGGCATCCAATCAGGAGCCGTCCAACCAGTTGTGACCCCGGCAAGTGAAGCGTCAAGGGAGTCCCCGGATGCACACGAAGCGGAGGGTATGGACTGGAAGGAAGTCAGGGCTATAGTGAGTGGTAATCACCACTTACCCAGTCGAACTGTCTGTAAAATTCCTGTCCGAGTACCTGACGTGTCGGTGGGAATTGATGTAGCATGCTTAACTGAGACTGTAAAACATAAGGCATTGTCGCTGGAATCGACTCTGACTAGCGTTGGCCAAGACCACAAGATGCCCCTCTTCATCGTAAATGTGAGTGGTGGCGCAGTTCAGAGATGGTTGTTATATAGGCGACTTGATGTGCTGTGGTGCCCCCATAAAGGAAGTCGACGACGTGCCAGTGATATCTCCTGTAGTTACATCTCAAGCAACGACTCAGTCGGAACCCGTACGTCTGGCTAAGGAAGAACAGCTGGAGCAATATGTGAAGGTCATGGATAATGTAGACCATAAAACACGACTCCTAGCCCTCCTTAGAGAATTTTCCGACGTAGTAGCACTTCCAGGAGAAGCGCTGGGTAGGACGGATAGGGTGAAGCATCATATTGGTATGTGCCCTGGTACAAATCCAGTTTATGTGCCCGCATACCGTCTACCGCACAGCCAAAGGGAAGCAGTGGATGAGGAAGTTGAAAGGATGCTGCGTGATGACGTTATCCAGCCTTCCTCCTCGCCTTGGAGCACCACTCTTTCTAGTGCCTAAGAAGGACGGTGGTGTGAGACCTGTTGTGGATTTTCAGCAAGTGAAGAAGGTAACAGTACCGGATCGTTACCCAATTCCACATCTGCGAGACTTACTTCAATCATTAGGTAAGGGAAATACTGTGTTTACTTGTCTGGATCTAGCGTCAGGGTATTGGCAGGTGGAGCTGACCGAAGAGTCACATCCCATTACTGCTTTTAGCACTCACCATGGGCACTTTGAATTTCTCCGGATGCCTTTTGGACTGAGTAATGCTCCTTTAACATTTCAGCGGATGATAAACCAATTGTTTGGCGAGATGTTAGGGCAAGACGTCTTAGCGTATCTAGATGACCTATTTTCCTACACCACAGAACAAGGATCAGATAAGATCGTTCCTAGGCCTCACTGGCTTTTATAGGAGTTTTGTCCACAGGTATGCCATCATAGCATCACCTTTAACAACGCTACTTAAGAAGGACGCTGCATGGAAATGGGGACCCTCGGAAGGGAAAAGCTTCAACGAGCTCAAACAAGCCATGTCAGAAACACCCGTATTAGCATTTCCTGATTATACTCAACCTTTCTATCTGTGTACGGACTCCTCAGGTCTGGGTCTGGGAGCGGTGTTACAGCAGAAGGATGAGCAAGGAAAGACACATACCATAGCGTATGCTAGTAGGGCATTAAGACCCCCAGAGAAGAACTATTCGACGACACATTTGGAGACATTAGCAGTCGTGTGGGCGTTAGGACATTTCCGGGATATTATCTTTGGCTACCGGATAATTGTTTTAACTGACCATGCACCCATACGCGACTTGTTTAAAGGAAAAAACTTGCACGGTAAGGTTGCGCGTTGGTTTGGCAAGGTAATGGAGTTTGATCCAGAGGTCAGATATTTACCAGGCCGTCAAAATGTTGTAGCCGACGCGTTGAGTAGAAACATTGCTGCTACCATAGCCGAGGATGTTGCTCTTGCTGAGTATTCCTCAGACACGGTAAAAGCGGAACAACGTAATGATGCGATGTGGTCTCAAGTCATCTATGCCTTGGAGCCTGGCGACGAGACTTGTCTACCTGAACTCCCAGTACCAATGACTCACTTCCATCTTCAACAGGGTCTTTTATAAGCAACCCCCAGGGAAGGACACTGCATATCAGTTGGTTGTTCCTGCTACCTTACAGCAAGCCGTGCTACAGTTAGTTCATGACGTACCTCAAGCGGGTCATCCCGGTCGCGATAGATGCATACGTGAGGCGAGAAAGAAATACTATTGGCTGACCATGAGGTTGGACATAGAAGCCCACGTCAGTCAATGTGTCAAATGCGCGGAAATACGAGGAACGACGGGACTTCCGACTCCCATCTTAGAGTATCCTCTACCGGAAAAACCCTGGGATACAGTCTCCATTGATCTCTTAGCGTTGCCGAGAAGTCGTCAAGGTTCAAGTTATGTACTGGTGGCAGTAGACCATTTCTCACGATTCACTGTTTTAGCACCTTTACAGACGAAAACTTCAGAGGAGGTGGCGCACGCTTTTGTGACTTCAGTGATTTGTCCATACTCTACACCTAAGGTATTGCTCAGCGATAATGGCAGTGATCGTAACCAGGTGTTACAAGAAATCTGTCGTATGTATGAAGTAAAGCAAGTTTTTGTAACGCCTTACAGTCCTAAGAGCAATGGCCTGGTGGAGAGAACAAACAGGAAGATACTGGATGTCTTGAGACCAGTACCTCAAATCAGGAGGATAACTGGGAAGACTGGTTACCACATGTAGCGGAGACCATCAACTCCTCAGGAAATTCATCAACTGGGAAGTCTCCTCATTATATCCTTTATGGAGAAGAGAAAGTGTTACCCTACGATTTGTTGGCTGGACCTCCTACTCCAGTATACAACGAAGAAGACTACGCAAAGGTACAGTTGTTCAAATTCCAACGTATACACAGTGAAGTACGGAAAAGATTAAAAGCCTTAAGAGTGGAGATGATGGCGAAACAACACAAAGGTAGTCAAGAAAGGACGTTACAGGCAGGCCAGAAGGTCATGATCCACAACCCTGAGAGAATTTCCAAGCTCAGACCTAAGTTCCACGGACCATATACCGTTGTGGAACGAGTACGTGGAAATACTTATAGAATAAAGGATGAAGCTAATGGAACTCAGGAGGCAGTACATACTGATAGGATCAAACTAGTAAGTCAAGAGCTAGGCCTATCGTCTGATGTGTTGTGCCCTCTGTCTTCGTCGCAGTCTATGTCGTCATCCGTACCTGTCCCTAACCAAGAGTATCGCAGCAAGCTACGATCCCACAACAAGAGTGATTAAGGGAGTATCTACTCTTGCAGAAAAAAAATGTGGCTGTGGCTCATACTCCTCGTGCATTGCTTGGGGTGGACCTATGGAACGACATCGGACATGGACACGACTGCGTTAATGCCAGGAGCACTGAAGAGCCCATTTGGAGAAGTCGTGGTAGTGGAAGATGCAGTGCGTCTACTATCCAATGGAAGGCTATCTCCAAATGCCAGATATTGTCAAGGAGGTCTCCAAGGGCTTGTCGAATCTCAGACAGCAACTATTGGAAGTGGGAAAGATGTTTAATCGAAACCCACGATTGACGAACTCTGACACTGAAGCTTTGTTGAGCTTCAGACTAGGCATATAGACAGGCTCACCGACAGGCTCACTAACTTCCATGTAGCTTTACCTAACGTACACTCTGATCTTTCCAAGCATGTCCATGCAAGTACTAAGAGAGGACTTGTGGATTTTCTAACTCTTTGGTACGGCATTAGATAAGGATGTAGTGCAATTGGGTAGACAGATGCATGACTTGACACTGGCCGCTAAAGCCAATAATAGATTAATCATGCATGTGTATAAACAGTTAGATGAGTTCACTAACAAAGCTAACGAGATAATTAGGACTACCAACCATCTAGTAGAGCTTGTGAACAACATCCAAATTAACCTACCAACCCTAGCTAACTTGGTGTTATTCGCTGAGTACTTACATGCTCTCGACGAGTCAACCACTGCTTTGGAGAAGCATGCAGCCAATATGGTGGACGGCTTAATCGATGCAAGTTTGAACAGGGTTAATGCTTTATTGCTGCCTACTAATATACTAACAAATGCACTTGATATAGCTATGTGGAAGCATGGACTTATGCCACTCTTTGATCTGAGTCAACTGGAATATTATTACCCATTGTTAGAGGCCCAGTTCACCCATGAAGGCATCCTGATATTGGTACCTATGAGGAATGCTGTAACATACCAGGCATGGCGGTTCATTTCCTTCCCTTTTGCTACTGCTAATAATACACTTGTTGTTATTGAAGAGGGTCTAGAGGTGCTAGTTGTCTCAGATGACAAGAAATATGTAGCAGAAACGACTGTGGATGAATCTGAGAAGTGTAAGGCCTCATTTCTTGATCTCCATGTATGTCCTGCTTTCCATTTTGTCTTCGTACCATTAAAGGTAGAGGAGTGTAAAAGGGCCTTGTTGGACACAAATACTTCCTCTGCTCTGTAACGTTGCACCTTCCAACCCATTCAGTTGAAGTCAGTTTTCCATGCTCATATTCATGCGAAACAGTACTTTTACTTTCCTGAGACAGAGGATGTAACTGTGATTTGTGCCTCACAGAATCAATTCCTTACAGTAAAGGGGTACTATATTGCACCTGATTTTTGTGAGTTACACAGTAAAGAGACAGCAGTTCTGCCTAGCAAGCATCATCTAGCTTTGACAGTGAACTTCTCATCCCAGTTATGACCCTTTTTACCTTCATTCAATGTTACCTTCTTGAATGTGAACAGGCTGTCTCATGTATTAAGGAGCTTACCTTCCTCTCCCACCTGAACAGGACTGATTTAGAGCCTTATGTACTGTCCTATCTTCCTTCATACCTTTCTCCTTCCTATTTTGGTCCTGGCGTTGGTCTTCTACTTATTGTGGTCTTGTCCTGTGTTTGTGGTTTAGGCTACTATTAAGGCGCCAATTAAGGAACCCACTGATACCACGTGTCCGTACTCGAGGATTGCAAGTGGATGTTCCTGAATAGTTAGCTACCCTACACTCTGGTTAGGCTACACGGTAGTTAGGACAACAATGTCGACGAGGACGTCAATGGTGTGGCCGAGCGATGTTCTGGTGTCAACATCTTTTTCCATATGAAGTTGTAGTATCACACATTTTACATAATTTTTAAAACTGTTTAGTCATAATTAACAGTGTGTAATGAAGTGTGAATGATGAACAACCAAATATCATTTCGCTGTTAGCTGTGGTATAGAGAAGAAGGTGGATGGCAGACCACAAGTGCCACCCTGTTTCAATTATAAAATGAAGGTTAGGAGAAGTGAAAAGATATATGAATAGTGCGTAAGTGTAAAGTCCTGGGGAACCATTTATTATGTTGGCATATGTGAATGTACTTAATGCCATTTTATAGAGGTGTATAATGTGCTAGTAGAGTTGTCATTTATCTCTACTTTTTGCATAAGCCCAGAGTATATGTAATGCTCGGCACCTCACTTTTAGCTGACCTCAGCACCGCGCCCTAGTCGGCTCAGTGAGCGTACAGCGTCAGAGGCCGTTTTACAGTTTTAAAGGGAGGTTGTATCGCTCTTACATATCTCTCGGGTCGCAGTTATATTATTCTGTGCCCAATAAAGAGAGATTTAATCTGCTCATTTCTGTCACCTTACGCTACTACTTAATAACAGACCAGCTTCCACCTTCTCGTGGCAGAGGACCTTTGGTGGGAAGTGTCGGGCAGTGACGGCGAGCTGACGTGTACTACAGACAGTGCCGTCGATCCAACACGGTGGTCTAGTTATACTATAACAGCAGAACACTTAATATGTAGTCAACTGCTACTCCATAACGGCTACATTAAATTGTTGTCCAGCAGTGCGACGATACATTTTATTGGTGCTAGTGGTGGCACGATATTTAGTGCTAGCCGTGTACCGATACAACAACACCGAAAAAGCGTAGACAAACGAAGAAAAGCAAACTATAGAAAATCAATACATAAAAAAAAAAATACGGTACGATCACAAAAACAAATGAAAATAAGCGTAAGTGTTACTACAAATGCCAAAATACCACATAAACTCCTTCTATAAGTGAAACAAAAAGCAAATTAGTGTTCTCCACAAGCAAGTGGCATGGCACATCATCACATAAACTCCTTCTATAAGTGAAACAAAAAGCAAATTGTCTCCACGAGCCAGTGGCATGGCACATCATCACTATCATCGACCGCAGCATGACCAGATTCAGTGTCAGGACTGCAATTATTACAATTACGTAACTACAAACGACATGTAACTACAAACAATATGTAACAATTAAGTAACAGTTGCATTAACAAGATGTAACTTTTATGTAACTTTACAATTATAAGGCCAACAGAATTATGTAACAGTTGCATTAACAAAATGTAACTACAATTATAAGGCCAACACAAACATGTAACAGTTGCATTAACAAAATGTAACTACAGTTATAAGGCCAACACAATTATGTAACAGTTGCATTAACAAAATGTAACTACAGTTATAAGGCCAACACAATTATGCATTTCCAGAATATTATGTAACATTTCATACAATGTTACAATTATGTATTACTACAATGTTTCTACAATATTATGTAACAATTCATACAATGTTACAATTATGTATTACTAGAATGTTACTACAATGTAACAATTACAATACAATTATGTAACAATTCATACAATGTTACAATTATGTATTACCACTATGTTACTACAATATTATGTAAATTCATAAAATGTTACCGCAATTCTGTTTTACCAGAATCATCACACAAGTTAGGTGAAATATTAGACATTACTAAAGTGATGTGGTGTGTGGAAGGAAGAGAAGACGGAGGGGGGGTGCAAGGAACAGCGTGGTGGACTGAAGAGGTGAAACGGGCTGTGGCACAAAAGAAGAAAGCATACAATGAATGGATGAGAAATAGGGGCGTGGAAGAAGTTGAGAGGCGGAAGAGAGAGTTATATGTAGAAAGAAAGAGAGAGGTGAAAAGATTAGTAAGAGAGAGTAAGAAGAGAGTGGATGAGGAATTTGGAAGGAATTTGAGTGTAAAGTGGAGGGACTGTAAGAAAATGCTCTGGAAAGAGGTGAAAAGAGTAAGACAGGGTGGAAGTGAAGTTAGCAGGGGAGTGAAAGATAAAAATGGTAGATTACTAGTGGAGAAGGGAGAAAAAGTGAGCAGATGGAGAGAACACTTTAAGGAATTGTTGAACATACAGGATGGAAGTAATGCGAGTATAAGTGGCTGGGGAATGGCTGGAAGAAGGAGGGAGGTGAGAAGACATGAAGAAATCAGTAGGATAGAAGTTGTGGAAGCAATGAAGAAAGTTAAATCAGGGAAAGCCCCAGGAATTGATGGAGTGTGTGGTGAAATGCTGAAGCATGGGGAAGAGATAGTAGTAGAATGGATGTGGAAGATGTGCAGATTGGCCTGGGAGGAAGGTAGAGTCCCGGAGGATTGGAAGTCAGGTATAATTATTCCCTTGTACAAAGGAAAAGGGGAAAAAGAAGTGTGTGGTAATCATAGGGGCATTTGTCTTCTTAGTATAATAGGAAAAGTGTATGGTAGGATACTTATTGACAGAGTTAGAGAAAGAACAGAGAAATTAGTTGGAGAAGAACAGGGAGGCTTTAGGAAGGGAAGAGGTTGTGTAGATCAGATATTCATTCCCAGATCTTTAGTGGAAAAGTTTCTAGAGAACGGAAAGAAGTTGTATGCGGCTTTCATGGATTTGGAGAAAGCATATGACAGGGTGGATAGACTAGGATTGTGGAAAGTGTTAAGAATATATGGAATAGATGGGAAGTTGTTGAATGCTGTGAAGAGTATGTACGATGGTGCGAAGGCTGCAGTGCGTGTGGATGGTGAACTAAGTGAATTTTCCTCTTTGAAAGTTGGGTTGAAACAGGGATGTGTCATGTCTCCATGGTTGTTCAATCTGTACATGGATGGCGTAATAAAAGAGGTACAAGGTAGGGTAGTGGATGTTGGAGTGGCCCTGGTGAGAGAGGATAGTGTTTGGAAACTCCCTGTACTGTTGTTTGCAGATGATACCGTGTTGTTGAGTGAAGACGAAGGGGAGCTGCAAGGCTTGGTGGATGAGTTTGAGAGAGTGTGTAAGAAACGGAATCTAAAGGTGAATGTAGGGAAGAGTAAAGTGATGGTCTTTGAGAGAGGTGAAGTCAGTGAATGTACAGCGAGGTTGGATGGTGAGGAATTGGAGAGTGTGAGTACGTTTAAGTACTTGGGTAGTGTGATGAGTAAGGATGGAGGTTTGGAGGGTGAAGTGCTTGAAAGGGTACAGCAGGGAAGAAAGGTTGCTGGTTCTTTGAAAGCAGTGATAAGAAACAGGGAAGTGAGCATGGAAGTGAAAAAGTTACTACATGACAGTATTGTGATACCAACTCTAACGTACGGAAGTGAAGCTTGGACGTTGTTGGAAGGACACAAGTCAAGAGTGAGAGCCGTGGAAATGAGTTACTTAAGAGGAGCCTGTGGAGTCACATGGAGAGACAGGCTGACGAATGAGGATATAAAGGAGCGTTGTGGTGTTGATGTGGATGTGATAGGAAGCGTTATGAGGAACACACTGAGGTGGTTTGGCCATGTGGAGAGGATGGAGGGTCAAAGACTGACGAAGAGAGTGTATGTGAGTGAGGTGGAGGGGGAAAGAGGGAGGGGGAGGCCGAGGATGAGATGGAGAGATGGGGTGGAGAGGTATATGAGAGAGGGGGGTGTGAGTTGGGAGCAGGGGAGTGAAATGGCAGGGGACAGGGCGACTTGGAGGCGATTTGTTTGTGGGCACCCCAAACGGGATTGAGGCGTCTGGCAATAGATAGATAGATAGACTAAAGGGATAACTCAATATATAATGTAATAACCTAGCAGTGTTACCATTGCACAATTATATGCGTATGTCTATTATACATACACATCTTTACAAAATGTCATACAACAACCATTGCATTTATTCAAATATGCATACAACTTGTTTAAAATGTAATATTACTAGATCAATGCAATTTACCATGAATATTATGTCTATACAATATTATAATCAATATTATGTACTAATAGATTAGCATATGTCAATGACGATTGCTGTCGGAGGACCTCCAGTGGCGTGACCGAGCAATGTAAGGACTCCATATTATAAATACAATTAATCATAGAAAACCTGATAGATAGATAGATAGATAGATAGACAGAGCACCAGGGAAGCCTGGGAATGGGAGATGAGCTTGCAACTTTAAGGGAAGAAATGTTGACAATACACCGGAAGCAGCAAGGCAGGGGATGAGATAGGTAGTGTGTCAGCGATATAGGCACACGAACAACGCTTGTGACCATACACACACATACACACATACTCACACACAGGCTTCTAGAACATTTCAACAACAATGTAACACACGTGACACGACTCTTGCTACACCAGAATTTAGGAAGCAAAGCTCAGACGTAGACAGGCCATAGAGACGGAAGGTAGTAGGGAGAAGGAGGCTAGCAACATGGGCGAGATGGTGGAAGAGAGAGAGAGGGAGAGAACGAGACAGGGAGGTTAGCTCGTGGGACTCTATTTATACTTCACTCGTGTGTGAGAGACTTTGTTAATATTTCCAAGACAAATAAAAATAGTCCCATACTCATCTTTACCTCTCCTGTCATTGCATGACAAATAGGAATTAAGATTATCTACTTACAAAACTACTCAAGTATAACAACCACTCATCCACGAGTCTGATATATGTATAACTGATCTACAAAACTTCACTACAAGTTTCTACAAAGTTATTGTAAGATATGGCGGCAGCAAACGTACGAACCTCGTCTACAAATCTACAGTGAATTTCTACAAAAGCGGGTGAGACTCTACAAGATTCACTTCAGTTCTACAGTGAATTCCTACAAAATACAGCTTACAAGCCTACATGTCTACGAGCCTACGAGTCTACGAGTGTACAGTTGATTCCACATTATCAAGATTGAAAACAAAAAAATACCTCTTACAACCAACAACTCACAACCAGCTCCTGACAGTATTTTCTCCAACCCCCCCTCCGTCTCCCCGATCATCACGCTGATGTAGAGGTGAAGAGATCACAGGATGCCTTGCAAGTAGTTTAACAAAATATTGATACAAACAATCTTTCAATTTGTACGACGAACCAACGAACTACAACCATCTACAATCAACTACAAGTAAAAACTCTACAAGTCGTCTGTATCATCTTCTACAAGCACCTTCAAGTAGCGGCAGTCTTCATCCCACAATGAGTAAATCACAAGAGATTTGCCTCTCTCCACATCTATGCCTTCTTTCCCTGCCTCCAAACATGTGCCTTTCCACACTTTTCTTCCTCCACAGTATTTCTTTCTCTCCACATTTGTACCTCCTTTTCCTCACTCCTAATTTGTGTCTTTCTCTCCACACTCTTCATCTTCCCCTTGCTCCTCTTTTGCACGTTCCCCTGTCGTATTTGGTTTCTTCCACCCATCCAGCAAAATTTGTTCTTCCGATGTTTTCCTTTCCTACCCTTAGTTCCTTACACAGAGTTGCATTTTTACTTTTGCTCCCACACTGCCTGTCTTCCTTCTGATTTCTCCCCCATCACCCCTTGTTTCTCTTTTCTTGTCCTCTTCTTTCTTCCCCGCCTTCTTCACTCCTGCCATTATTTTTTCATTCTCTCCTTTTCAAACCAAATTCCTTTCATCTCTCAGTGTCCTGTGTCCCCATCCCACCCCCTCTTACCTCTCCCAGTCTCTCACATCTCGCATTGAGAGTGTTCTGTACTCTATAACCTCCCTCGCGTCTCATTAAGTTGCTCTCTCCGACAAGGAGAGTATGTTTTCACCCGTGTTTGTTTATTTGTTAGTTAATTTGTCTATTAGCAGGATTACTCAAAAACTAAAAGAGAGATTTGGACCAAATTTCGTGGGTAAATAGCCCATGTCCCAGAGAACAATCGTTAAACTTTTGAGACGGATCCTGATCGTATTACAGTTTCTGGATTCGGAAAGCACTTTTTTTTCAAAATCTTAATCAGTGATGAGAAAACCTAACTCATTATGATGAGTGGTTTGGAAATTACGTTGCCCTGTCATAAAGACTTTGTAGTTACTTGTAGAGAAGTATATTTTAGACTTGTGGTCGAGCGGCTTTTATATCTTGTGGTAGCTTCCCCACCAAATGTCATGTAGTGACAGGAGAGGTAAAGAATAGTATGGGACTATTTTTATTTGTCTTGGAAATATTAAACACGGAACGAGTATAAGTCCCGGGTAGCTACCTCCCTGTCTCGCTATCTCTCTCTCTCTCTCTCTCTCTGTTCTAAGGCTAATCTCCGTCTCGACCTCTCTCTAGGGTCGCTTGTCTCGTTCTCTGTTGCCTGTTCGGTGGCTAATCTCCGTCTCGACCTCTCTCTAGGGTCGCTTGTCTCCTACTCTCTTTCCTAAAATCTGGTGTAGCAGGGGTGTGTCACGTGTGTTCCTCGTGGGTCTTTGTTCACGAGAGGACTGCTGACAGCTAACTGCATCATCTCCTTACTGGCCGCTGTCGTCAGCTTTCCTCAGTGTTAAGAGTGTGTAAGCATGTTTAGCAATGCTCGATTCTCGCAGACACAACACCTTCTCATCATCTGACTCCCTGCTTCTATCTGTCTCTCTATCTATCTATTTATCTATCTATCTATATAATATGTAGTCTTTACAACACTGCTCGGTCGCGCGAAAATGGCGTACCATCGACATTTAATAGTCATAACATATTAATACATATTATATATACATTATAATGAACTTATAAGCTAATTAAGTGAAATATATAATATTGTAAAGTAACATAATTGTATGAATATTGTATACATATAATATTCATAGTAAATAGTGATTATTCAGTAATAATACATTTTAAACAAGTTGTATACATATTTGAATAAATGCAATGTTTGTTGTATAACACTTTGTAAGACGTGCATGTACAACAGACGTACGCATATAATTGTGCAATGGTAATACTGCTAGGTTATACATTACATATTTGAGTTATCGCTTTAGTAATGTCTAATATTTCACCTAACTTGTATGATGATACTGGTAATACAGAATCGTGCTATAATTGTATGACTTATATTGTGTTAATGCATAATTGTGTTGGCCTTATAACTGTAGTTACATTTTGTTAATGCAACTATTACATAAGTGTCTTGGCCTTATAATTGTAGTTAAAGTTACATAAAGTTACATCTTGTTAATGCAACTGTTACATAATGGTACATATCGTTTGTAGTTACATAATTGTACTTAAAGTTACATAAAAGTTACATCTTGTTAATGTAACTGTTACATAAATGGTACATATTGTTTGTAGTTACATAATTGTAGTTAAAGTTACGTAAAAGTTACATCTTGTTAATGCAACTGTTACATAATTGGCAAAGTGTAACATAATGCAATCGTTTGTCGTTACATGTTACATATCGTTTGTAGTTACATATTTGTAATATGGAGTTACATAATTGTAATAATTGCAGTCCTAACATATGCTGCGGTCGATGATAGTGATGATGTGTCGTGCCACTTGTATGTGGAGACAACAATTTGCTTTTTTGTTTGTAGTTTATGTGGTATTTTGGCATATATAGTAACATTTACACTTATTTTCATTTGTTTGTTATGTGATCTTACTCTATTTCTCTTTTTTCCTTCTCAATCTTCTTTCTTTCTTTCCTTTCCTTTTCTTTTTTTTTTTTTTTTTTTGTATGTATTGATTTTCTATAGTTTGTTTTTCTTTGCTTGTGTACACTTTTTCCATGTTCATGGTTGCATAATTACTGGCTAATTTCCTTGGGATACTTTTTTAAAGTTTAGTTTATATTGCACAGATACTATAAAATGATATTATATAGTCCCATATTTTGTTATTTTATACAAAAAATATATACACTATATACAGTATTAACTATACACACTGACTTGTTGTTCACCTGTACCTATCGTGAGTAATATGTGTGTCAGCACTGTGTGGAAATCATTGTCTTCACGATTGTGTTGAAGATGTTCACTCTTGCTAACGGCATTTGTGTTGGCCATTTTTTTTTTTTCCTTGTAAGTTAATTTATCTGTTTCCACTAGGTAGCTTTAATTAATAAATGTTTAATACAGTTCTTTTAATCGCTCACTGAGTAACTGTGATGGTATATTTTCTTTATCGCTTGTAGATGTACTAATGTATAGTTGTATATATGAAACACGTATTTTATGTAGGTATAAATGGTAACACTCTTTGGCAGTAAATAAATGTTATATTTATTGTTGGTGATTATTTAATGTTTGAGTTATGCTGATAACTGAAGTAAGTATGTGTATTTAAACTGTAACTATACAGCACGTTTTATATGTTTGTGCAGAAGCTTATTGTCTATCACTGTGTATTGTATAAATGAAGTAACTATGTAACTCACTAATTTTTACCGTGGTGGGAAATGGAGTGAGTGGTGTTGCACGTGGTGATAGCGTTGTCCTTCGCGGGTTGATTGGCGTGTTGTCGTCTCAGCACATGGTGACGTCGGCTTCCCACACTGGTAGCTGTGGTGAGTGAATGAGTAGCGATGAGTAACTTGAGTAAAGACGGGTGAGTAAGATTAGTTGTAAATATGGACTTGGTGTTTTGCTGCGTGCATTGACCTCTTCACACCTGCGTAAGCGGTGGGGGTTGGGTGGATGTAGCAGAGAGAGGAGGGTGAGGTCTGGTGGTTATGAGTTGTGAGTCGTCTCTCACTCTTCGTTTGTTTGTTTTCTCGGTCCTTTTCTCTAGTGATTTACTCGTTGTGGGATGAAGACTGCCGCTTCTTGTAGGTGCGTGTAGAAGATTATACAGACGACGTAGAGTTGTTAATTGTAGTTGATTGTAGATGGCTGTAGTTCACTGATTCGTCGTAGACTTGTAGACTATTTGCACTGTAGGCTGTATTTTGTAGGATTCAATGTAGAACTGAAGCTAATCTTGTAGTCTCGGTTGCTTTTGTAGAAATTTGCTTTTAATTCGGAGACGATGTCCGCAGATTTGCTGGTTTGTCGTTAAGCTACTTGCAAGGCGTCGAGTGATCTCTTGACCTCTGCATCAGCGTAATGATCTGGGAGACGGAGGGGGCTGGATGGAGAGAATACTGTCAGGAGCTGATGTTGTTGGTTGTTTTCAATCTTGATATTTTGTAGGAATTTAATGTTGATTCGTAGACGAGGTTCGTATACGTTCGCTGCTACCAAATGTCATAAAGACTTTGTAGTTACTTGTAGAGAAGTATATTTTAGACTTGTGGTCGAGCGGCTTTTATATCTTGTGGTAGCTTCCCCACCAAATGTCATGTAGTGACAGGAGAGGTAAAGAATAGTATGGGACTATTTTTATTTGTCTTGGAAATATTAAACACGGAACGAGTATAAGTCCCGGGTAGCTACCTCCCTGTCTCGCTATCTCTCTCTCTCTCTGTTCTAAGGCTAATCTCCGTCTCGACCTCTCTCTAGGGTCGCTTGTCTCCTTCTACTCTCTTTCCTAAAATCTGGTGTAGCAGGGGTGTGTCACGTGTGTTCCTCGTGGGTCTTTGTTCACGAGAGGACTGCTGACAGCTAACTGCATCATCTCCTTACTGGCCGCTGTCGTCAGCTTTCCTCAGTGTTAAGAGTGTGTAAGCATGTTTAGCAATGCTCGATTCTCGCAGACACAATACCTTCTCATCATCTGACTCCCTGCTTCTATCTGTCTCTCTATCTATCTATTTATCTATCTATCTATATAATATGTAGTCTTTACCACAGCCCTTGTCGGAGCGATGCGCTCCACTGAGTGCCCCTCCTGTAGTTTTACCTGTGAGCATCTCTGTCAGTCTCGGTGACAAATAGAAAATGTCTATTGCAATTCAGTCCAGGTTCTTTGTTGATGATGAATGTAAATGTGTGTGTGTGTGTGTGTGTGTGTGTGTGTGTGTGTGTGTGTGTGTGTAAAAATTTACCATATATATTTTCGTAAAGTTTGATAAAACACCTTCCTCCTCTGCCACCATAATGAGGTTATTATTGCCATTTACGGGAAGCTGTATACCTCATCCTCCATCTATCCGTAACCAACCTGACTCCTATATATTCCACCCCTACCCTCCTTCCCTCCAATATCTTGTACCCCGGTATAAACATGTGATATACAGACATCGTTACCACGTTAAAGCTAAGTTTACCTCCGCCTCGCCTCCTGAATATTTCCCTTGACGGCCTCGGGTTATGAGATGTTTCAGCGATTTTCACGTTGTTGGTAAATGAATGGTGTTGGCCGTGGCTGCTTTGTTGTTAATGCTGAGAGAGAGAGAGAGAGAGAGAGAGAGAGAGAGTAAAAAGTTACTATACTCTTACGTAAACAGGCAGAATAGATATACTTATACTGTACATACATTGATAAATGATGTATAAGAACGTGATAAAGCTGATTAGCAACACACCGTCAATAATAAAGACAGACGGAATTAAGGATAACTAAATAGATATATATAAGTAAAAAGGCAGACAAACATGTTAACAATAGAGAGAATGCATACTCTGCAACTGTTCACATTAATCATTCCGGGTTGTGATTTGGTGAGCAAACCCAAATTCGTCGATACCCTTCCCGTTTGTCACCATTGCACTACATATTCGGGCAACTATACACATTTTATTAGGCCAATCTCCTATCCCCTGCATCGCTTTATACTTATTAATTTAATATGCATAGTATTTTGTGTGTATCATTGGTTTTCATACTAGGAAGATTAAATGCTGTGTTACACACGTAATATTTTTTCCATGAATGTAAAAGATTATATGAATTCCTACATCTTGGTTATTCTTGTACTCTAGGACGTTCCTTTTTACCATACAAGCATTTCTAGAACCATTTACTCAGAATATTTATTTAAAAAAAAAAAAAAAAAAAAAGAGTCCCACTCAGAAAAATATGAGATAGTATAAATTATTGTATTCACCTTGTTAAATATTTAATGCCATTGTGGCAATGCAGACGTTTAGCTTCATCTTGTTTCATTCATGTAATGTACAGTACATGTAAGTCTCTTTTCACTCTCCTGTCACTCACCGGTCATCTTCCCGCTTTAACACTGTAATATCACTCCCGTCTCATTCTCATCTCACTCAGTGCACTCGTCCAATTTTGCGCTTACTCCAAACTCACTTTCCTCAGTTCTGTGCTGTTATATCATTCTCACCCACTGAACGCACTCTCGTCCATTTCTGTTCACACACACACACACACACACACACACACACACACACACACACACACACACACACACACACACACACACAGAAATGTAATGAAGCTGGTTCGTTATGTGCTTTTTCCTCATACGTACCCTGATCAAGGAAACAGTACTGTGATGATTTCTGTTAAATCTGTCAGCTTCTCAAGTCTTCTTGTGCATTTGTATTTCTTATGAAAATTAGTGGTGCGGGGAAACCGTTGAATAGCTGGCTGGCTGGTGGAATGTGAGAGAGGGAGCCTTTGAGTGAGGGTACGTGGACAGAGAGAGAGAGAGAGAGAGAGAGAGAGAGAGAGAGAGAGAGAGAGAGAGAGAGAGAGAGAATTTTCTTTTCAGCAAAAAAAAAAAAAAAAAGAAAGAAATGGGAAGGCAGTTCACAAAAACACTTGTTTCTGTCTTAGTAGAGTTACCAATGAAGAAGTGAGGTGGTGTGAGAGATAGTCATTTAGTCTTTCTGGACATAAGCTTGACGTATGATTCCAGAAGATACCATTATTCATATTTCTTCCATGCCTACCGTCAAGTGTTCACATCATCATCTTCCTCCCCCTCCTCTCTCTCTCTCTCTCTCTCTCTCTCTCTCTCTCTCTCATAGTAAGGGGGATGCGAGAGAAATGATATGCAAATTTTTATTCCATTGATATATATTAGGGAGCGAGAGACACGATAAATAATATTCTTAAGTATACCAAGAAGAAAATCGTTTTATTGTGAAATTCATGCTTTTGGGTTACCGTAGAATGTTATGTGTTTGTCAGGATCAATTGGAACGTAAAGAAAAAGAAAAGGAATATCATGTGGTTGGTTTGGTTCTGAGGGGTAGCTGAAGAGAGTTGAAGATTTCACTGATGAGTGTATCTGTGTGTGTGTGTGTGTGTGTGTGTGTGTGTGTGTGTGTGTGTGTGTGTGTGTGTGTCACATCTCACTGGGCTAAACGTCATTTTTTTTTTTTGCTCTACTACTCTTATTTCATTCTCGTACCCACACCATTTGCTAATAGAAAGTAAGGATTAATGATGATGTTTCCTCAGTGGGAAGAAAGTATTGACATCCCCAGTGAGTGTTATACCAACACATTATTACAAATATTAAAGATTATACAATCAGTTACATCCACACTGCGAACAACATGAGGGGCGCCACCAACAGTCGCTAGCAAGCACCAACAGCTCTTGTATAACCTCATCCATTCCATTCATTTAAGTCAGAGTGATGATCTAAATATTGCTTAACGAATGAATTGCACCTAGGAAAAAAAAATCATTCATATCGGAGAAGCAAAATGATAAAAGTTGTAAGAGGAAAACCTGCCATTCACTTAAAGCCTAAGAACCCCCCCCCCTCCCCCACAAGTATCTAACAAATCTTCGCCAAATTTCTGCAAACAGGCTCACAGCCACCACACTCTGCCATCCAGTCACTGTGATAATTGCCAACAGGTTAATAATTTCCCCACATAATAGCCAGCCTTGCCAGGTGATGATTGGTGTTATTTACCTACCAATTATTGTGGGACTCGTCTTTGCCACAACCAGGTGGGAGGCCAGTGATTGTGTGCAGGGGTAGGGAAGTAATCAATGGTTGGGTTTTGTAACTGGTACCGAATGTTGTTGTAATTAATTTGTTGGTGATGGTCGTTGTGTTTGAAGTCTTCTGCAGATTGGAGGTTATCATAACCATCATGATTTTTTGTACCTTTTGAAGATGGGGTTGAGATTCTTAAATTGGGGTGAGGGATTTATTAGTACTATTATTAACATTACTTTTATTATTATTATTATTATTATTATTATTATTATTATTATAAATTATTGTTATTCATCCATCCATCCATCCATCATCCAATCCTACGTTGCCCCATGAGGAGCGTAGGAGCCCGGGGCTAGGCAGTTGGTCCTGACATTTAAGATGAGAGTGACCAGCCTTATTCATCCCTGAGTGGCATTACGTGAGTACCGGTCCAGCAGGGCAATACTCCCAAGGTGGATGGAAAGCTTATGTCAGGGAGAGCTGGAGTTCCCGTTTCATCAGCCCTCGGGACTAGTTCCCGACCATCTCCCTTTGCTGAACTTTTTAAGTGTTTTAGTAACACAGAGAGTAGGCCAGCATGCTCTCTAATACAAGTTTCCCTTTCTACACCAAACTACATGCACAGTACACACTACACTTCCTTTTCTAAATTAAAAGAAAAATGGAGCATTTAGACCTTGCCTCGGAGTCCCCAAGGGGGGAGGGACCACAAATGCCCCCACCGTCCGCCCCTCTCCCAGTGGCGACTCTATGAGTTGCCTGGAACCACTGTCTGACTCACTTCTTCATCATTTCTGCAACATTCGCGGCCTTTCCTCTGACTTTCTCTCTGTTGAACATCACCTCTCTTTATCTAAACCTCACCTTCTCTTCTTAACCGAGACTCAGCTGTCTGAGGCAACTGACAGCAAACCCTTTTCTGTATCCTCCTACTTTCTCTATACTCATTTCAAAGCCAAAGGTAGTTGTTGTGTATATGTATGCAACGACTTATTGTACTCTCGTGTTCCTGAACTTAATTCTTCTGAATTCTCTACTCTCTGGCTTCGGCTTTCCTGTCATTCTCTGACTAAATATATCTGTGTTGTTTACTTATCCCCTAATTCTACTGACTATCAAAAATTCTTCAATTATCTTATGTCTAGGATGGAACACATTTCCCCTTTCACTGAAATCTCCATTTTAGGAGATTTCAATGTTCACCACCACCTTTGGCTCTCCTCTCCTTTCACTGCTCCACCTGGTGAACAAGCCTACATCTTTTCTATCCTTAACGACCTAGAACAGCTTGTACAGCACCTTACCCGTATCCCTCACTGCCTTGGAGAGAGCTCCAACATACTTGATATCTTCCTTACAACTAATCCTTCTGCTTACACTGTTAATTTTTTCTCTCTGTTGGGCTCCTCTGATCACAACCTTCTTACGTTAACCTGTCCTATTGCTCTGGTACAGCCTGTGGACCCTCCAAAGAAACAGCGACTATGGCTCTTTGGAGCTCCTGATTGGGAGGCCCTCAGGCAGTACTTCTTTGATTTTCCCTGGAATGATTATTGCTTCCATGGCCGGGATCTAGCTGTGTGTGCCTTGCGCATTACAGAGGTTATTCTCTCGGGCATGGAAGCATACATTCCTTTCTCATATCCTTTGACTAATGCAAGAAAGCCTTGGTTTAATCGCGCTTGTTCTAATGCTGTCCGCAACAAGGAGAGGGCCTATAAAAGGTACCAGCACCAACCCACCCCTGAATCACATTTTGTTTATGTTTCTGCCCGGAATCGGCTAAGGCTGTTCTTCGCTCTGCTAAAAATAATTTCATCCACACTGAATGCTCTCAACTCCCCAACTCGAATTCTTCCCACTCCTTCTGGCACCTTGCCAAAAACCTGTCTAACAACTTTACCTCATCATCCTTCCCTCCTCGTCTCTACTCTGATGGCTCTATAGCTATTTCTCCTACTGATAAAGCAGATCTCTCCGCTCAGACTTTCTCCTCCAATTCCACCTTAGACGATTCCGGTGCTGTTCCTCCATCACTTCCCCCTTCTGACTTCCCCATGGCTGGCATTAAAATTTCTTCAGCTGATGTATTTTCTGCCATCACTGGCCTTAGTACTAACAAGGCATATGGGCCAGATGGAGTCCCTCCTGTTGTCCTCAAGAACTGTGATTCTCTGCTTACACTCTGCCTAGGCAAACTCTTTCGCCTTTGCCTTTCAACTAGCACCTTTCCTTCTTGCTGGAATTTGCTCTCATTCTGCCAGTCCCAAAGAAGGTTGACCATTCCCAACCCTCTAACTATCGTCCAATTGCTTTAACATCCTGTGTCTCAAAAGTTTTTGAGTCTATTCTTAACAGAAAAATTTTAAAGCATCTTTCCTATCACAACCTTCTGTCAGATCGTCAGTATGGGTTCCGTCAGGGACGCTCGACTGGCGATATTCTCACCTACCTTTCAGACTCCTGGTCATCCTCCTTTCGGGACTTTGATGAAAGTTTTGCCATTGTACTTGACATCTCAAAGGCTTTCGATCGAGTCTGGCACAAATCTTTAATTTCCAAATTGCTCTCCTACAGTTTCTATCCTTCTATCTGTGCCTTCATCTCTAGCTTCCTATCTGGTCGTTCTATAGCCCCTGTTGTAGACGGCATCGTTCTTCTCCTGGATCTATTAACAGTGGTGTTCCTCAGGGCTCTGTCCTATCACCAAGTTTCATTCTTTTATTCATCAATGATCTTCTAAGCTGTACACATAACCCTATCCATCCGTATGCTGATGATTCCACCCTTCACCTTTCCATTCGGTTCCCACAACATCCATCCCAGCAGTTACTTCAACAAACAAGGGATGAGGCTATAGCACTCCTATGTCTGATCTGGCCTGTATCTCTGACTGGGGTAAATATAATTATTATTTTTTTTTTTTATGCATCTAAAACTCAGTTTTTACACCTATCAACCCGACAGAATCTTCCACAGGAATACCCACTAATGTTTAATAGTATCCAGCTCAATCCAGCATCATCTTCGAACATGCTTGGGGTTTCATTCACTCGGGATTTATCTTGGAAAGATCATATTACATCTCTTGTAATATCTCCTTCCAAGAGATTAGGTGTGCTAAGCCGATTCCGTACCTTCTTTACCCCTGCACAGTTGTTGACTTTTTACACGGGATTTATTCACCCCTGTGTGGAGTACAACTCTCATGTGTGGGGAGGCTCCCCACATACAGCTCTTCTCAATAGAGTGGAGTCAAAGGCTTTTCGTCTCATCAGATCTCCTCCTCTTACTGGCTCCCTTCAACCTCTGTCTCTTCGCTGCACTGTTGCCTCTTTATCTCTTTTCTATTGCTACTTCCCTGGTCATTGCTCCTCTGAACTGTCTGCTTGCATCCCTCCACCTTTACGACGGGCGCGTAGCACCCGTCTAGCAGCAAACTCTCATCCCTTTTCTGTCCAACTCTCTAATGCAAGAATTAACCGTTACTCCCAGTCCTTCATTTATGCAACAGGTCAACTCTGGAACTGTCTCCCTCTGTCTGTATCTCCTACTTCCTATGATCTCCAGTCTATCAAATCCAGTGTGTCCAGGCATCTTGAAATGAACAGGTCTTGAATATGGCTCTGTTGTATATTGTTTTTTTCTTTTTCTTAGCAGGCACTGTTTTGGGGGCTCGTAGCCTTTGGTTCAATCTTCCTCGCATAAACAAAATAAAATAAAATAAACCCCAACCATCTCTTGGATATAAACC
Source organism: Coenobita brevimanus (assembly GCF_032717465.1). Classification (NCBI taxonomy): domain Eukaryota; kingdom Metazoa; phylum Arthropoda; class Malacostraca; order Decapoda; family Coenobitidae; genus Coenobita; species Coenobita brevimanus. The sequence goes on along the minus strand of NC_136970.1, from coordinate 15,991,987 downwards.
TTCACCGGCTCAATCCAACCGGAGCGCAATAATTACCCACTAAACCACCGGGCTCCAAAATTTGTTTACATGGTTACCACCCAGCGTAGTTAATGGTTTTCTGATGTACAGGAAATAATTTGGCTTGTCACTCAGTGTTGAGTCACCCACAGGCTGAAGGAAGAGGAAAGAATGAAGGAAAGAAAGACGGAAGAGGGAGTGTAAAGTCATCCGGAGGCAGAAGGACGAGGAAAGACTGAAGGAAAGACAGTAAAGGGTGAAACGAAAGAACGATGGAGGAGAGGAAAGGGCAGACATCCGAGAGCAGCACTACATCGAGTGAGTGGATGGTGAGCGCCCCCACCTACCATCAATTATTATTATTATTATTTTTATTATTATTATTATTATTATTATTATTATTATTATTATTATTATAATTATTATTATCATCATCATCATTTTGTCTTTGTGGTAGGTGGGGCCGCTCACCATCCTCTCACTCGATGTAGTGCTGCTCTCGGATGTCTGCTCTTTCCTCTTCTCCTTCCTTCTTTCTTTCATTCCTCTTCTTTCCTTACTTCAATCCTTCATTGTCCATCTGCCTACTGGTGACTTTACACTCCCTCTTCTGTCGTTCCTTCACTCTTTCCTCTTCCTTCTGCCTATGGGTGACTCTTCACTTAGTGACAAGCCACATGGTTTCCTATGCACCAGGAAACCGTTTACGACGCTGGGTGGTAACTATATAACCAAATTATGGCCCTAAGTGGTTTAGTGGGTAATTACGGCACTCCAATCGGATTGAGCAGGTGAAGGTTTAAATCTAAGGGATGGTTGGGGTTTACTGCTCACGTAATGTCACTCAGAGATGAGTGAAGCTGATCACTCTCATCTTAAATGTCAGTACCAGTTTGCCTTGTCCCGGGCTCTTACGCTCCTCATGGGGCGACATAGGATTGGATGATGGATGGATGGATGGATTATTATTATTATTATTGTTTTTCCCAGATAATTGGCATTCACGGACCACTCATTTCCTCGCCCGGACGTAGTCCGGCGAGGTATTGTTTTTGGTTGAGTTTTTGTTTGTTTGTTTGTCTTTGTTTGTTTGCAACATTATCGAAAATCTGCTGAAATAAATTACATGAAACTTTCAAGATATGTGGGCACTCTTCCCAAAAGAAAATGATTTAATTTTGTAGGTGAACTTGAAAGGTCAAAAACAAGGTCACGAATTTTCAAATGGACATTACTTGAAACCGGTGGAAGACAGACATATTTACTACTAAGATCATACAGGAACTCGCAATACTGGCTTTCATTTGGCACCAAGACCTTTGACCTTGAGTGACCCTGAAATGTCAAACTCAAGATCACGGATATGCAGGGGGTTATAACTCGATACTCGTTGAAGATATATTTACTCTTATCAAGATAAAGGGAGTCTCATATGGGCTTTCATTTGGCACTATGACCTTTGGCTTTCATTTGGCACTATGACCTTTGACCTTGAGTTACCTTGAAAGGTCAAATGCAAGATCACAGATTTTCAGAGAGGTAAGCTGAAAACATTTGCTCCATGACAGACTTTATTTGTGTACTGACAATAAATGGCAGATAAGATATAGTATTTAACAGCAATAAAATAACTGTTGTTGGGCGAGGTTTGTTGTGCCTGGCACCACTTGTTAATATTAGTGCAGCAACAACAGTTGCTACAAAAATAACTACTGTCACTATTGCGTGTGCCAAGAGGGAAAGGAAACATCATCAAGTACACTCAAGCCATCAGGCGAGGTAAGTACTGTAGTGTCATGGCTGTCACCCTAAATATAGTGTGTGTGTGGAGTGGGCCGGTGGGGGTGGCGGGGACGGGGAAGTTAAGGTTGGGTGTGGCTTTTTTTTTTTTCTTTTTTTTTTTAAGGGTTGCATTTGCATACCATATGATATCTGTGTGAGGAAAAAAATATTCTCTCTAACCTCTTTTTCTCTTGACTGTTCGTCCTCTCTTCATCCTTGTAACTTCCTTCTTTTTCCTGCCTCCTCCCCATCTTCTCTTCCTGTCGCTTTTTCCTTTTTCTCCTTTCACCTCTCTCTCTCTCTCTCTCTGCATGTCCTTTTCTCCTAATTACATTTCAGATTCTCTCTGTCTCTTATTTCAGATTCTCTCTTACTTCCTTTTTCCCTTTCTTCTCCTGTTGTTCTTTCTTCTTGCCTGCGATACAGTTCTTTTATTATTCTCCTACTTTCTTCTTCTCGTGTCTGTTTTCTATTATTTTTCCTATTTTTTGTCATCGTTTATCCCTTTTCCATCCTCCTGTGTGATTCTGTGTCGTATCATCTTTACATGTTGCTGGTAACTCCCTAGGGTCAGTAAACACACCTGCTGCCTTTGCTTCACTCGTCCCTTCCTTCATCTTCCTGGAGTGGCTGGAAGGACAGGGTGGAGGAGTGTATGAGGGAGGCTGCTTTGTGTTGGAAGGGAGGGGCATCATTACGTAAGAACAGAAATTAATGTAGTTTTTAGTAATAATAATAATAATAATAATAATAGTAATAGTAATAATAATAATAATAAAACAAGTGGTGCCAGGCACAATAAATCCCGTTCGACAACATTTTGTTTTCATTTTTGTTGTTAAATACAGTACTAACTCATATCTGCCATTTAGTACACAATTAAGGTCTAAGGTAATGCAAATGTTTTCAAGTTACGCCCTCTGGTAATCTGTTATCATGCATTTGACCTTTCAAGGTCACTTAAGGTCAAAGGTCATGCTGCCAAACGAAAGCCCATATGAGACTTCCTATATCCTGGTAATAGTGAATATCTCTCTCGTCAACGAGTTGCGAGTTAATAGCCCCGCGAATATCCGTGAACTTGAGTTTCACCTTTCAAGGTCACCTACAGTCAAAGGTCAAGGTATCAATTAAAAACCCATATGGGATTTTCTATATGTTGATAACAGTAAATATATCTTCAACCAGTTTCGAGTCATAGTCCCCTGAATATCCGTGAGCTTGAGTTTGATCTTTCAAGGTCACTCAAGGTCAAAGGTCTTGGTGTCAAATGAAAGCCTACATTACGAGTTATCTGTATGTTCGTAATAGTAAATATCTCTATTCTTAGCCTTTTTTCAAATTAGAGCCCTTTGAAAATCATTGGGCCTCATTTTGACTTTTCATATTCACACGATTACCTCCAGAATTTAATCACATTTTTTTTTTCTTGGGGGGGGGGGGGACAAGTGCCCACATAACCTGAAAGTTTCATGTAATTTCATTCTACCGAATTTTTCGTAATGTTCCTAACAAATAAACAAACAAACATACAAAGAAACTGGACCAAAAGCAATACCTCATTGGTCTCTGTCCGGCGAGGTAATAATGATAATAATAATTTCTAGATCACCGCAAAATTGTCGAAGGACAATTTTATAAAGAAATATTTCCTACAGCCATTGCTTACTAGAATCCAAGCCATAAAGTGACCTTGAGGTCAAGGTCACTGATCTTGTGCATGTCACTTTAGGCCATCACATTCTACAAGTCCACCAGGACCTGGAGCGGTGGCGTCTTCGTCGTGGGTCTACCCCCTAGAGGCTGTCGAAGAGAAGAGGAGGACAGCATGGGGGCCAAACCACCGCAAACCCCCCCGGCCCCTCACGGGGCTCGAGTACCTGAGAGTGGCTTCGGTCGCCCGGGTAAGTACCACATCTCCCAACACAACACACACAACAACACCGTTTTTTCTACACCGAGAAATGACTCCCCAGCTGTCATTTCTCGACGACTTCTTCTAGCCAGGGACATTGAGAGCAATCCAGGATCCACCAACAAATACATATGTCCAACATGCTCAAAACCTATCACGTCGAGTCGACAGACAAAGGGTTCAGTTCAGTGCAATTCCTGCAAGAACTTGACTCATTACACCTGCACAACACTTGCATCCAGAAAACATTACACAAACACCTGGACCTGCTCCTTATGCTCCTTCCCCCACCCACCAACCCCCCTACCAATCCTACTCCTACTTCCTTCACACCTCCACAGCGAAACCCACCAATCCTTCCCACACCATCCAGTCCCCCAGCTCCTCCCACTCCAACCCATCCTAATCCACCTCAACCCTTACCTCCATCACAACCTCCTCCTACCCCTTCCCCCCCACCCACACCACCTCCCCCCCATGCTGCAGCAGGCAACACACAATGCACACATAACATAAACATCCTTCAGTTAAACATAGATGGCATAAACACCAATAAACAAGAACTCACACAATTCATCAAATAACAGAACATACACATTGCCATCTTACAAGAAACAAAGCTACACAGAACACAGAAAACACTGACATTTCATAACTTCACCACCATTCGACAAGAACGGGCCGACGGCGGTGGCAGTGGACTCATCACCCTGGTACACAAATTCATCAACTTTGCAGATACCAGTGCACACACAAAGTCACTTCTCCCCCCACATGACACCACAACAGAAATACAATCAGTTAAAATACGCACTGGTAACAGATCACACATAACAATCACGAACACATACATTCCCCGCCAATCGTACCCCACAGTACCACAGAGTTACTCTCCACAGATACACCACATCACTAACATACCCAACATCATCCTGGATGGTGATTTCATCGCCAAGTCGTTGGCTTGGCATGACACAGATAGAGGGCTGGTACTACAATCCCAGACAGATCATTTTTTCATACTGAACAATCTACTGTACACTAACATATCTATATCCCACACCAAGCCTTCTTCCTCCCATCAACTCCAGACATCACCTTCTGCTCCCCAAACCTCGTCCCCACTACATCCTGGAGAGTGGTCAAAATCCTAGGTTCTGATCACCTCCCAATCATCATCACTACCAAAACCAGAATCACCCCAGCTGGCCACAAACACACATACATTAATAATATGAGAGCCAACTGGGAGGCCTTTGTAACTGAAACTGAACAACATTTCGAAACACTAAACAATACACCCATCACAAACATCAAACCGCTGTGCACACTTTCAATACAATTATACAAAATGCAGACAAAAGACACATCCCTAGAGGCAACAGAAAGAGACACAACCCCATCTTCACACCAGAAATTCAAGGCCTCATCAGACAACGGGACACACTGCGACATTCCCCAACACCCCATACACAAGACACCGTACAACAAATACAATAACTCAACACTCAAATAAACAATAAAGTATCAGAACAACAAACACTAAATTGGAAAAATTACCTCCAAACACTTGATCACAAAACAAACATCAGCAAACTCTACAAAACACTAAACAGCGTCATACTTTCCAACAGCAACACCACACAATCACACGGTGCCATCACAACAAGACACCATACCCTCAAACAAACAACAAGCAAACACTCTTATCAATCACTTTTCACAAGTCAACCATCTAAACCCCCATCCGGAAGACCGACGTATCATCCGACGCAAGAGACAGTTCCCCACAGATCCAGACTACGCACCTTTCACTTACAACCAGACGAAGCACATCATTAACAATCTCAAGCACTCATCTGCCTGTGGACCAGACAACATAAGCAACATTCAGCTTAAACACCTTGAACCACAAGGCATACAAGCACTCACCAACATATCGAACTACAGCTACTCACACAACATAATACCCAATATCTGGAAGCATGGCATGATCATCACTATCCCTAAACTCAACAAAGACCCCACCTTACCCTCCTCACATCGTCCCATCACACTCCTCTGCACCCCCTCTAAAGTCACTGAACGACTGGTACTACAACTAGTCACACTGCACATTCCCCTAGCCCAGTCACAACATGGCTTTAGGCCACTACACTCCACAAACACCCTTCTTACAGACCTTACAGAGAGTTTTCGATGGCATGAATTCAGCTAGGCCACCACACAGAACACTCCTAATCACACTAGACATCAGCAAAGCTTTTGATGCCATCCCCCGCCACAACCTCACAAACAAAATACTCAACACAAACATGCGCAATAACACAAACAGATGGCTGGCAAACTACTTAGCAGGCAGATGTGCAGACGTAACATTTGCTGGTCAGTCTTCTAACTTCAGAAACTTCACAAATGCGTCCCCCAAGGATCTGTTATATCCCCTACACTCTTTAACCTATACATGCACGACATACCTACACCCCATACACCACAGATACACATAGCTTCCTATGCAGATGATATAACACTTACATGTACGCGCCAAAATGGAAACACAGCTGCAAACATAATTCAACCTTACCTCAACACACTACACGAATGGTTCACCACAAACAGGCTCAAAATAGCCCCAGCCAAATCTACAGTGACCCTTCTCACAAACTGGACAGCAGAACACAGTCACATCCTGTACCTCACCATAAACAACACTCCCCTACCACACACACACACACACACACACACACACACACACACACACACACACACACACACACACACACACACACACACACACAAATTCCTTGGATTAACATACAGTACATCAATGTCATTTAAACAACACATCACAAACATTAAAAATAAAATAACACCAAGACTCAATGCTTTGAGGTCACTTGCCCATACAACATTCGGACACAACAAAGAAACCACCACCACAGTATACAAACAATACATACGTTCAGTGATGAATTATGCAAGCCCTGCCTGGGCTTCTAACCTTACCAAAACACACTACAACACTCTACAGACCATACAGAACAAGGCCCTAAAAATAACAGGCTGCACAGCTACTACACCCACAGACCACCTACATCAAGAAAGCAAAGTCATCAAAGTCAAGGATCACCTAGAAATGAGAAGCACCCAGTTTCTTGCTGCAGCCTCCACAAACCCACAACATCCACTATATTACATGGCAGCACATCCACCCACACCAAGGAACATCAAAACACCTGGCACACCATACCATACACAAATACTGTCATCTCTCCCCCCTCGCCCACCTCAGACCAGCGCTCAGAAGCATATCCACACCCAGATCACTCGCCGCTCCATTCAGTCACTTAAAGACAACACACAGCTGCATGCACGGCCTCCTGACATCCACCCTTCTGAATCCTATCTCCCTCGTGAGGACAGGGTCCACCTCGCCAGGCTGAGATGTGGGCACCATCCAGCCCTCTTAAGCTACCAGAAGAGGCTGGATGACTACGACGCTTATGCCTGTCCAGGATGCAACACAGCACCCCATACTATTAAGCACATTATGGAAGACTGCATTGCACACAATCACCTACGCCAGCAACACAACATACTGTACACTCTTTGAGAGCTCTGTGGGAAAGCCCGGTCTTGGCCATAGCCTTCCTAAGGGACTCGGGGCTGTTCGGCCAGACTAGGGAACAACTAGGGAACAACAACTACTACTACTACAAATCCTCCAAGTTTTATGGCTCTAGCTTTAATCCTTCATTAAAGTGTTGTGACGGCCTCAATACCCGGAAGTTCCCTTTTTTTTTCTTTTTTTTTTTTACCTAGACGATATCAGAAA